>NC_045626.1:26170000-26397500 GCF_009829155.1 Mustela erminea | reverse complement strand
GAGGCCAGAGGCGGGGGCGGGGGCGGGGGTAGGTCTGAGCCGCCGGGGTCACCCAGTTTCCCGTCCTCCTGAAGCAGCCTGGAGGAGTTCAGGGCGAGTGGGAAAGCGCCCGGCGCGGCCGGAGCGCGGTCCCGGCTGCTCCCCTTCTCTGACAGCCCTCGGCCCTGCAGGTACCGTTGGCCGCCCCCGACTAAGGGGTCCGCTAGCAGGACTCCCGTCTCCTCGTCTTCCTCCTCCTCCTCGTCAGGGTCTCGACCTTCCTCCTCCTCTTCTTCGCCCTCGGGGGGTTTGTGGCCCTCTACGTCCACCTCCTGCTCTTCTTCCTCGTCATCCTCGTCCTCGGAGCTGTCCTCGCTGGGGTAGCTGCAGCTGGTGCCCCCGGGGGACAGAAGGCCTCGGTGGTGCGGCTGCAGGGCCAGCGGGGGCGGCGGGGGCGGAGGCGGCGGCGGGGCCGGGTGGTGGCGCTCAGAACCCGGCTCGTCGGGCTGCGGGGGCAGTAGCAGCAACGGTGACGGCGGCTGCGGGGGATGATGGTGGTGGTGGTGGTGCGGGTGGTGATGGTGGTGGTGGTGATGCGCTTGGGCCGAGTGTGGCGCTCCCGCTGACGCCCCGTGCAGCTTAGCCAGGCTCTCAGCGTCGTCCTTGCCGCCCACCGGCCGGAAGGCGCTCGAATGGTGGTAACTGCCTCCGCCTGCCTTGCGGCCCTCCAAGAGGTGCGGATGGTGGGGTGCGGGCACTCGGGCTCCCGCGGGGCCCGCTCCGGTGGCCGCGGCGCCTGCACCGGACACCGCGCCGGGGTCGGCCGGCGGCGTGGAGCCCGCGCTGCAGTCCCCACCGCTACCGCCCGGGGGCGACTCGAAGAGAGGGTCGCGGGGGCCCGTGCCCCCAGCAGGAGGCGGAGGGCCGGAGCCCGGGCCGTTGGCTACCACCGGAGGGGGCTGACCCGGCGGGGGCGCAGCGTCTGCGCTCCCACCCGCGCCGCCGGGCTCAGCCAGGTCCAGGAAGGCCTGGCGCAGGAGGGCCGGGCTTTCTCCAAGCGCGCAGCCGAGCGCCGAGGGCGGCTGGGGCGGGGGCTGTAGGTAGGTGGGCACTGGAAGCCCGCCTGGGGTCCGCGGAGGCCAGAACATGCAGAAGGGCGGGTAGAAAGCGTCCTTGCGGCCCGCGGGCCAGAAGAGGCCAGACAGACCGGCCTTCGGCGCTGCGCCCGCACCGCCCGCGCCCCCCAGGGCCTCGGCCGCGGCGCCCGCGTCCTCCTTCTTGTGGCACAAGCCGAAGGCGGCGGCTGCGGCCGGGAAGGTGTAGGGATGCGGGAAGAGCCCCCCGCAGCCCGGGAACTTCTGCAGCACTCCCCCGAAAGAGCCCTTGCTGGGCACCGGAATGACCGGGTAGCTTCGCGGGCCTTTGGCGCCAGCCGCCGCGCCTGCGCCCGCGCCGGCGCCAACGCTGGTCACGCAGCCGCCCCCGGCGCCGCCCCCTCCCGCCCCGGCGCCGCCAGAGGCCGCGGCTACCGAGAGGCTGGCGGCGGCGGCCGAGAGGCTGGCTGCAGCCACGACGGCCGCCTCCTGCAGCGAGTCGTCGTCGTCGTCGAAGCGTGGCCGCTTGTGATGGGCGTGGGGCGCGCCAGCTAGCTCTGCCAGGGGTGGAGGCGGCGGCGGGGGCGGGGGCGCCCCCAGCAGGTGCGGACCCAGTAGTCCCCCGCCTCCAGCCACCGCAGCTGCCGCTGCCACCGCGGCTGCCTTGACGGAGCTGAGCGGGTGGCAGGCGGGGTGTGCGCCCGGCTGGGGCAGCGCGCGCTTTCGGCTGCCGCCGTTGAACATGGCCTTGACATCCTCCCAGGCGAAGACTAGCTCGTCCTGGGGACTCTTGTCAGTGAGCTTGAGATGACGGCGCCACGAGTTGAAGTTGGCTGCGTCCGGCTGCGTGTACTTGGCGTCGGGCGTACGGTGCGAGTGGAAGATGAACTTGTTGGGTGAGAAGTACATGTTGCAGTAGCTGCATTTGATGCACTTGGCGCGAGAGCTGTTGTAGCGTGCGGGAATGAAGCTACCGCGGCAGCCCCAGGCGCATTCGTGAGACACGTCGAAGGCGAAGTTGTCGGGCAGCTTGGGGGGCCTGTTTTCGCCAAGGAACGACTTGCACAAGCGCTCGGCTTCTCGCTTGGTGATCATCCCGCAGCGGCGCGATGAGATAGGCATGGCTCCGGCGCGCCGCAGAATCTCCAGCTGCACGGGAGTACACTGCACGCACGTGATGCCCAGCGCCACACGACGGTTGTGGATCTCGTTGTAGCTGAAGTTCTTGAGGAGAGTGTTGGAGATCTGTGCCAGACACAGGCGCTCCTGCCCGTCGATCACCAACGACACGATGGGAATGCCGTAGAGGATCACCTGGCCCACCTGGTTGGGTTTGAGATTGGCGTGGCCTGGCCGCGGCTGGCTGAGCGCGTCGGGCTGGAAGGCGCTCGACGGCGATGCCAGCAGGATGTCGTTGGGCCCCGGCAGCGGGCTGGAAGCCATTTCCTCCGCGGCGAAAGCCCGGGCCCAGCCCTCCGGGTCTGTCTTGGAGACTGGAATGGAAAGGAGAAAGCGTTGTCTAGGAGCCTTTTCAGTCTAAAACAGATGGGATGGGTTGACTTGCTAACTAAACAATTATAATGACTCCCTTGCTCTGGCTAAGACAAGATTAGCGCTGGGCAAAGGGACCAAGTTTCAGACACAGAGGTCACCCCTCTTAGTTGTCTTCAAGGTTGTCTGTTGGAAATGCAGGGGTTGGGAATTACTTTTCTTCTATTCTAAACATCCAAAGTAACTTAACTGTGGGTTTAAAAAAATGCAATCAATTCCTAAGAAACTCAGAAACTTATCCCCGATTTATAGACGCTATTAGAATGAAATGGCATACCTGCTAAAATTATAGAAAACTGGGGGTTGGTCATCAAAACCCCAATTTAAAAAGACCATTTACATTTGCTTAAAAATAGATTGATTTTGGTTAAAAAAAATAAATCCAAAACTTTAAAAAAGTGTTTTTTTGTGGTACTCGTGGTTTCTGTGGGGGTGGGGGGGAAATGCACTACTGCTCGAGACACAACTTATTAAAGCAAAACGAAATCCTTCCTCCCCCATCTTTGCCATTAGATATTTTGATACTGCAATTAGAATTTTTTTGAAAGATAGGAAAATGTACAAAGCCATATGCATGATTGCCCAAAACAGGCCATCTTCCTTTCAATCTTTCAAAAGCCACTTGCTGAACTCAGTGGTTCTGGTTCCAGAGATACAGTTTCAGAGGATGAAGTTGTAGATGTGTAGGCACTGAACAACTGTTTTCTGTCATTTCATGACAATGAACAAATAAGCACAGGTGATTTTGTGAAAGCCCAGAAACTGTGTAAAGAAACTAACAATTTGTGGCGATCATTACTGGTGGGCTTTAAAAGACCAATTTCGTCGTGAGATGAACAACTTTCTGTGACACTTCTTTTTCTGATCTAGGTAGATATCTCTGTATCTGTAAGAGGGAAAAGCTGACCCATGGTTTAGATAATTCGTGGACCAGGTAATCCGTGGGAGTGTTGAAAGCTGAAGCCCGGGGTTAGGCCTGCAGTAAAATTTCTATCTTCTTTGGTCACTGGGATACCATAAAACGGGGAAATATCCAGTAAATTGAAAACACACAAAAAGCAAGCGAAAGAAATCTTTGCGATAAATGCTGCTAAATCAAAACCAAACAAAGTTGTTCATTCCCTAGGAAGACAAGACAGTGACCTTTCCATAGCTACATGTCATGCGGGGTGCCGCTGCGACCACTACCTTTTGCCCTGATAAATCACCGATGGCCGGAAGCATTGCCACTCCTGGCCAAGTACACTGGAGTTTGCTGTACAGCGATTTCCTAGATACTATCTTACCCTTTCACCCAAATTGCCATGTCCTTGCCCTCTCTGGACCCCTGCGACATCTATCCCCGATGCCTTTGCCCTGCTGCCCCCTGGATCCTCAGCTCTCATTACCTTCCGCGGCATCCAGGAAGGCTGAACAAACCTCGACGCGATCAAACCAGTCGAGAGCCTGGCTTGTCACTTCGGATGGATCAGAGACAATTTTTTCAGGGGACAGGGCGTTAAATGGCAGTTCAAGGCGCAATGTGATACCTGGGCCTAACATAACCGGCCCTAGCTTCACCAAATGGTCCTTCAATGCTCATTTCCCTTCCAAACAGGGTTCTCGGGATCTTAATAAGACCCTGGGATAACGGGAACTCTCGTTGCGGAGCAACGGCGCTCCGCGGGCCCGGCCCTGGCGGAGATCTGACTTTACGTTCGAGACCCGCAATCTTAGCAGCTGTAGACTGGGCAGGGTGCCTCCACCTGGGTGTCCTCCACTGTCACCCCAAACCCTCCCAGAAACTCCTGTAAGAGCAGAGACAGAAATAAGAGGGTTGAGGTTGGGGGGCGGGTGGTTAAAGCGGGTCGGGGGAGAGGGGACGAAAGTTAGTTGACCTGAGAAGGGAAGCTGGCGAACTTGCCTGTCCGACTCAGGAGCCAGCGACCCCCAACTTAACTCCCCTGGATCCCAGACCAGCCGCCACCGCAGCCCGCCGCTGCCCCTCAGCGTAACCCGGAACACCCCGCCGGGGGGACGCTCAACTGTGTGCAGAGGCAGGGCCGGCGGGTTCAGCAGTACCTGGTAACCCTTAGGTGTCTTTACGCGCGTGGCTGCCGGCCCATCTTCCGAGGGCGCTCGGAGGCGAAGCATCCAAGCGGGTCCTCGAATCCAGCGGGCGGGACTCCAGAGGGCTCCGTGTGAAGATCCTGGCGCTCGTCGGCGCTAATGGCGCTCGAACCCGGGCCCGGGGAGAACGACAGCCTGAATTGTGGCGGGGCGTCCCCTCGACCGCAGAAAGTGTGGGCGCGCGGAAACCCGCGGCAGGCGAGCCCCAGGTGGAGCGCAGTCTGACAGCGCCTTTCTCTGTCTCTGAACTCCTGTCGGACCGAGGGGACGCCACCCAGCGGGCAAGGTGACGTCACCGTCTCCCTGACACTCCACATTAAAGGGCTGGCATGTTACAGGGTGGGAGGGGGGAGGAAAAGCGAGATCGAGCCACATCGAGATCCTTTCTCAGCAGGCAAGAAAGCTAACACCTAACCAACCCTCAATTGACAACAACCTCTCCAACCCCCGAGCAAAAAACGCAGCCAATAGTGCTTGTAGCAGCAGATCTGATTTAGGAGTGGAGAGTCGAACAGTATGCGTGCATCCTGGGGACCTGGATCCTGGAGGCCCCGGATTGTAGAAGGACGTCTCTAAATTGACTGTATCCCTGCCCGTTGCTGTCCCCTCCCCTTATTTCTCTGAGCCCCCCTCCTTCGTGAATGATTCCTCTGGTACACGGTGCAAAGCAGTAGCCTCACTGTACCTCCGAAGACAGAGAAACCACAGTCAGCTGGAGAATAGATTAACTTCATCGCCTCTTTTGAAACACTGCGAAATGAGAAAAAGGGGAGAAGTTCTGCGTGGGGGTTCCCAGTCTAGAAACTTGGAAGGAAGCATGAAGAGTGTCCTTGCTTTTGAATATACGTTTGCTTTTTAGGACAAGATACAGAAGGTCATTGCAACATTTTCTATTTTAGAAATCGTACAGTTAAGTAAGGACCCCAGTGAGTGTGTGTGTGTACTCATCTATCAACTCATTCAGGATAGTTCTCTAATCCATTTTTTAAGACCCATGCAGGCCACCTCAGCGTAAGGAAAAGGCGAGTTCGGAAAGCAAGGAGGCCCCCAAACCTGACCCACATTGAGCAAGTTACCAATTCTCCCAGAAAAGTAGATTCCTCCAGGAAAGTAGGATCATATGTAAAGTATGTAGGACCATACAGAAAGTAAATAAAATAAAATAAAATAATATAAAATAAAAGCTGTCAGGATGAGAAATAACCCTTTGCCATGGCTTCCCAAGCTGAGACATACCCTAAAATATAGTGAAGTGTCAGTATATTGTCTCTTAACTGATCAGGGTGTCAGGAGTCAAAATGACTATCCCTAGTTTATCAAAAAGGGAAAAAGCTATCTACTTGCAGGATACCAGCAGGGGTTGGGGTTGGAATCGTTAAAGTTTTTCCTTTAGTTTCATAACTGAATTCAACTGCTGCCTGGTAAACACACAGGCTTAGAATTGGGCCGTCTCATTGCAGAAGTGATCAAACCAAACTTTATTAGCCAGGAATTGGAAGTCCAAGCAGATTCCATCCTAGAGCATTAACAATGAACCACCCTAAGTACAGAAGGGAAAATGAGCAATTTTAACACTTTACCAAAAGTCCAAGAAACCAAACAGAATAGATCAAACAGAAAAGTGAGAGAAGTAGGATTTGTGGCTGTCTTAAATCAAAATGCCAAAAAACAGTTTCAGAGTTATGAAAATTTTGACTTTTGGGGGACATAAGTTTTAAATGGCAGTGAAATAACTTTTGCCCATTTCCTGGTTTCTAAAGGCATTAGCTGCACCAGTTAGGCTCTGTCCAAAGGAGCTGAAGTCACTGAAGCGCTCCCTCCCAATTGCCTCCCAAGCCTCTCATTCTTTTTTTTTTTTTTTTTTTTAATTTATTTGACAGAGATCACAAGTAGGCAAAGACGCAAGCAGGAAGAGAGGAGGAAGTGGGCTCCCCACTGAGCAGAAAGTCCAAAGCGGGCGATCCCAGGACCCTGAGACCATGACGGGAGCTGAAGGCACAGGCTTTAACCTGAGCCACCCAGGTGCCCCCCCCCCCCCACAGCCTCCCATTCTTCTTCTTCTTCTTTTTTTTTTTAATAAATATATAATGTATTTTTATCCCCAGGGGTACTGGTCTGTGAATCGCCAGGTTTACACACTTCACAGCACTCACCATAGCACATACCCTCCCCAATGTCAAGCCTCCCATTCTTAAAGAAAGAAAGAAAAGAAAACACATTTTGTGCCTCCCCAGCCCCTTAGCCAAAAGAGTGTCATGGTCATTCACAAATCTTTTCCCTCCTAAGGCTGAAGGCCTTGTGCTCTTCTGAAGGTTCCCGAGCCAGGCCTCTTTTTTCCTACATTCCCTGTCCCCTCCCTGGGGTCAGGGTCTCCCACAAAGCAAGGTCTGGCTTGCTTACTATTCCTAGAGCCCAGACTGCTAGAAAGAAAGTGTGTGCTGCTTGGAAAGGACGCCTGACAATGGAGTGGATTTTAAGACTTGAAAATGGGGGGGGGGGGGTGAAAAGTCATATCAACTCATTAATGTACTGCAAGGCACCATGGGATCTTTCCTTTCTTGTGGAACTCTTCTCATCTTTGTCCCAACCCCCCAAACTCCTTTTCCTCTTACAGATCCCTATTTTGAAACATGTCTTCAAAAACACCTTTCCTCGAAAAGAAAAACAGGATAAATCTTTGTGTTCCCTCCCACCCCAAATTACCCTGAGGAGTGAATCCACACTCCATGGTACCTCTAGCCACCTCCTTCCCTTAATTTGTACATTATTTTAGGGGCTTACTGCCATGCAAGTCTTTTCTTTTAATGCAGTAACATTTCACTGAAAAGGGAAATGTGTGATGTTAGGTTAAGTACATTTACAAATAATTCTAAGACAGTGCAAAATTTTATTCCCGCAGTGAGTCTGGGTTCCTGTTTGGGCTGTCAGACCAATTATATTTTTGGAAGGTGAAGGTGGAGAGCAGTTGTTCAAAGCCAGACTCCATATTTCAGGGAATCCGCAGCTGGACTGCGAAATTCCATTTTGTTTACATGTTTTGAGTCTGTGAGCAACTTTTTGACACCCACAGTGCCTCTGACTTTTTTGCTTTCTCCTCAGTTTGAACAAGTCTCCTAGTGGTCTTCCACGGCCCTTCCATGTTCCTCTCTTGGGCCAGGGGTGCCTGATTCTTGTCAGTCCCTGTCCTCGCCCCTGGGACCGTGGCAGGCTCAGGGAGGAGCCGGCGGTGGTGGGAGGCGGCAGGTCTGGCTGAGTTAATCAATGCTTTCCTATTCGAGCTGACATGCATTTTACACGTCGGGACTCTCCTCAGCCGGCTAATTGATTCAAATTGTTTTATTGGTTAAACTGGTGTCACCCGTTTGCATGATGTATCACCACACAGAGAAGAGCATTTCCACTCTCATCTCCGTTCCGGGCGGCTGCGGTTCACCCAGGCCAGGGACAGGTAAAGGAGCCCAGACACCGGACCCAAAGGAAAACCGCAAACCGAGCTGGTCCTCTCGGAACTGGAGAGGCGACGCCTGGATGCAGGCTCACGGGGCCGGCGCGGCAGCCTGGAAGGTGGTTTCCAGCTGCAGCTTTTAACAATTGGTTGAAGCGAACCCAAACCTGACCGGGGAGTCCTCCACTTTGGACGCAGTCTGTTTCCGAGCTGCGGCCGGGGGACCCTGCGGGTTCGATCCCAAGGCCAAAGCAGGGGCAGGAGCTGTTCGCGGTGCTGACGCGAATTTACCGCTCAGAGGCGTAGCAGATCCTATTGCATTCAAAGCCCTCCCGGAAGAAGGCTCCCGTCCTGTAACCCTCAGAGTCCTAGATTAGGCTCCGGGCTCGACATTGGCTTTGAAGACTTAAAAGGCAGGCAGGGTGGGGGCACAGAAACATATTCCCTATTTCTGCCACACCTGTCCCATCTCCATGGATAGCATTTGCCTTGACCCACAAGGAAGATAAAGGTCTCAATATAAATTCACTACAATTACAGATACCAGATATTTTCTCTTCTCCAGCTCCCAGGTTTGGTATTGGAGAACTCATGACAGTTACAGGTAAAAGAAACATCTTCTGTCCCTCGCATTCCTTCCCTCTTACCCCATTCTAAACTCTTAAGCAGAAATAGTACTGCTTCGGTGTCCCTGACATTGGTATTTCTGCATCAGGTAGGGCATTGATATTTGTTCCAAATCTGCAGAAGGAGACTCATATGGCCCAGAAGGAAACTGGAAGATTGGCAGAAATGGAAGGGACACAAGAATTCTGGTGTATCAGAATGTATGGAAGATTCAGTCAGATAAAATGATATAAATATCTCTTTGATCACTTAGTAGCTATGGAATTTTGCTTTTATGCCTAACCTCCCTAAGCCCCGATTTCTTCATCTGCAAAATGAGAAGATTGATATGTAACTCTCAGGGATGTTTGAGAATTAAATAAGGTAATATATGTAAAGTGTTTGGCGCACAGTAGTCATTTAATATATGGTAGTACCTTCCTCAGAGGATGAGGCCTGTACTATTGCAAGATAATATTAGAAACATTCAACAGTCCCAGAATAAAAGACATCAATGGCATTTTAGCTTAGTGGTGAGCAGAGAGGGAGCCAAGTTCCTTGGAGGAACCTTAGTCTCTTTCATTAGAACTTTATTGTGCCCCTAATTGGTCTAGTGTTTATTTTGTGTAAGATAGCCAGAACTACTGCTAGTGTTTGCTTAGCCCATTTAAAATACGTTGATAATAAAAATTACCAATGAAAATGACTATAATGATAATTATTGCCGATAAACCCTGGTTTCCCACTTTTCCATCCAGCCTGGCAAGCACAGCTCAGACTCCCTGGCTTTTCCTCCATTGCTCTAGCTGAAGTTACATGAAGCAAACCAAGGATGAGGAGCAAACTAAAGACTCATCCATGATGGCAGTCACGGAAGAAATGAAAAAAAAAAAAAGCCTCTGAGCATTCTGAGGCTGGCTCTTGTTCTTTGAGCCTTCTCCAAAATACTGTCTATAAACAAGGGCCTTTTCCCCTGGGGCCAGGGAGGGCTGAGAGAAGTGCAGTGGGAGCACAAACATAAAAACCTAAACCACAACAGGGGAAAGGAAGGGAAAATGAACACATTTGCACCTGTATCCCTGCCCTGGTGATCTCTTGAGATCCTTGTGCACCAATGACTATGGAAATCAGCGAGAGTCCTTATCCTTCTTACAAACAACTGTAAGAAATAGACTGTAGGACAACGAACCAAGATTCAATTCTCCTTAATCAAAGGAAACCATTCTCACAAGAAAATGTGCCCTTGGGTAAGTGGCAGAGAAGGCTCTTACCTTACTGGTTCACAGAGGCCAGAGACTAATGGAAGCATTTGTTATTGAACTTTCTTTTTTATAACAAAGAGTTCACAGTTCTTCACAAATCCTCACAAACTTGTAAACACGGCAAGGTACACACATGTGCACATAATTTACATGAAGTAATAAAATATGGAATGGAACATGTCCTTGGTGTACTTGGTGGTTATTTAGCAAATATTACTTGACCAAAATAAAATTCAAAGGCACACAAAATACCCGAGGACACACATATGTCTATGAATACATGTTCCTTGAACACACCTGTGAATGTGCATCAAAGAGGGACTCTAGCACAAGGAATAGCCCACTAGGCTCTCTCCCTTCCTTCTCTTCTTTCTCTCTCTGTGCATGCATACACATATGTACCCGCCCCTTCCACTTCCCTCCTCCTCATATTAGCAAGGAGGGGGTCTTTTGAAATGGAGGTGGTCCCAGCTGGAAAACCCCAGAGCTCATTTAGATCACATCACTTCAGGCTTTTGTCTCTGCTTCTGAATAACCTAGGTCGCTACAACAAAAGGATAGGCATCTACATGGAGTTTTCATTGGCAAGGATGCGACTCAAAGATACTGCTATAATAATGAATAACGAGGCAAGATGCTTGCCTTTTTTGATTGCCACTCCTAAAGAAGGGAGAGGAGAAAAGGGGGAGAAAAAGAAGGGAGAAAGTGGAACAAGAAATAGAGGCTGTGAGAGAGGAAAAACTAAGGCAAGTATTTGGGTGGATTTATGCAAAAGACTCTAATTGTAGGAAGACTCCAACTATCACCAAGAATAAGAAATGTGGTTTGGGGCTTTTTTTTTTTTTTTTTTAAATATCTGGCTCTTTTGTTTCAAGGAAAAAATTTAAGAAAAAACTGAGACTGAAGAAGCATAAAGGGTGTGGAACAGGACCTTTTAAAGCTTGGAGAGGGGACGCAGAGGAGTGGGTGTTGGGGGAGGGGGTATGTATTGTCTGTTGACATGTCACAGGAGAGAAAATGACATAGATACACATTTAACATCTTCCCAGCTGACACTGGTGGGAAGAACATTGGATTTTATTTCCTGGGGAAATGAAGGCATTTCCCTCCCTTTCCTGTTCTCTTTCCTCCCACCCCTCCCTGTTAGAAAATTTGCTACTTTGCCATTGAGCTTGATCCCATTAGCTAATACACTATTAAACTATCATGTGCTCTCTGGCTACCCAGTGATCATCATGCTTTCAGCGTTCCTCCTGCCTGCAGTCGTTAACTCAGTGGTAGCAAGAGGTGAAATTAGATATTAGCAAAATAAATCCCAGGAAAGAGGGGGGTAGAAATCTGAGTCATTGATTTTTTTTTTCCCTTGAAAACATAGCAACCAGTGAACATTCACAGGCATTTTCTATTTTGTGTATTAAAAAAAATTTTTTTTAACAAAAAAGGCTTTCTTCCTTGGGGTTAGGGGTTCAAAGTGAAAATAGCTAACCAGTCCCAAACTTTTTCAAGATGTGTTATGATACCATCGACAAATTCTTCATGTTGGCAAATAATTAAATTTTCCATCTTTTAGAACTGTGTAACCTTGGGTGTCTTAGAAACAAATTGTACAAACAAACCGCGGAGATGAGCACTGAGGGTTTCAGAGCAGATATAATGAACCAACTTTAATTACTAACTTGAAATTAAAAATGTAATATACAGATTTAAATTTATTTTCACCTAAATTGTGTATAAAATTATATGGCTTTTGCAGGCTAAGAAATGCTTTGTAACCAGCCATGCTACTAAAAAGTCTGAAGTAGTTTCCAAAACTGAGTTCCCAGACTCACACAGTAATAATGATACATTTATCATTACTGATGACCACCTACTGGGTAATTATTGCTTTGTTACTACTATTACAATCAAGAGATTTCTTTATTTACTGTTAACATTCACTTAAAACTGAATGTTAATGACTGTTTTGAATTCACCAAAGAGAGTTTTCTGTTATATTTCAGAAGTACTTATGTTCTGGTTCAGAAATGGAAAACCATATTATAACAGAGTGGAAGGCTGGGTGAACACTTGGCTCTCACCCTCTCTTGAGAATGAAAACAGCATTCTGAGGAATTCTGGAGCAAAATTTTCCAGCTCAGAGTTGCAAAAGGTTAACATAATGCAACCACTTGACTTGTGCTAATTATGTAAGTATTTTATTACAGGAGATTCATTCATTATTGATTCTTGTTTGCAGTAACTTCCTGCTTGGGGGAGTTATATTTTATATGAGAAGTAAACAACCCATGGCTCCAGGCTATCCACCCCCCAACTCCCTAGATCTGATTTCCTCCCACCCCTTTGTCTAGTTTCACAATTCTCCTGGGTAGATAGTCCCTATTGAGGAAGGGAGACAATTCCCTAAAACCTCCCTATTCTCTCTTCATTTCCCTTCCCCACCCAGAACTTCCCAGTTGTTAGAAATGTAAAGCTCAGGTTTAGGAGAGTGTTGGATTGGGGATGAGGTTGGCAAGAAAATAAAAGCAATTCCAGTGTTTTCTTTAATATAACATAAAGAGAAGAAAGGGGCGCTTGGGTGGCTCAGTGGGTTAAGGCCTCTGTCTTCCGCTCAGGTCTTGATCTCAGGGTCCTGGGATCAAGCCCCATGTCGGGTTCTCTGCTCAGTGGGGAGCCTGCTTCCTCCTCTCTCTCTCTGCCTGCCTCTCTGCTTACTTGTGATCTCTCTCTGTCAAATAAATAAATAGAATCTTAAAAAAAAAAAAAAAGAATGTTCATTTAAAAATCTAGGGTCCAATTTTCCTTTCTGGAAGCTACCCACAGCTCCCAGTCCAGAAAAGCCAGGATGACCTTTGGCATATCCAGAGGTCAGGAGCTGATCATAAAGGAAGTAGGCGTGGTAGAAGCTGTTAACCAATGGAAAGGCTCAAAAAAGAGGCTCCGGCCTGCCCCTAAAGCAAAACCGGATCTCACAGCCAGTGGTTGGTACAGTCTCCAATATCTTCTACCCAGAGCCTGTGACAAATTGCACTAGGAAAAGCATGGCTTTGCTTGTGGGATGGCCTAAGGAGTCCTTGTGAAGGATTGTGCTGGCTGCCAGGCTGAGGCGCCTTCAGTACTTCCACTCTAAAAACAAGCACTGGCCATTTGAGGCAGACTGGTGAGAAGCCAGTGTTTCCTAGAGGGATCAAAAGGCCCTGGCACAGGCCTCCAAACTAGGAGCAAGGGTTTCCTTTTGGGCTTTCTTCCATGTTCTGAGACCCCTGCCCAAGAGTCTCAGTTCAGCTAGGATGGACACAAGGTGCCAGAGGTCAGTATGTTTAACTTTCAGAAGAAGTGAGGAATTGGAGATAATGGAGGGGCAGTGGAAGAGCATGGAGCAGCGTGTGTGTGTGTGTGTGTGTGTGTGTGTGTGTGTGTGTATGGGCGCGCGCGCGTGTAAATACCCTGTTCCTCCAGGTTCTGGTGTGGGCAGATGGAAAAGAGAAGCTTGAAGTTGGAGTCCCCAAACTTTGGATCAGCCTGTAAAGAATGATATGGTACAATCTGGGGTCGAAGGGGGTGGTTTGGGAAGGTGCCTGCAAATTATTTGGGATTGGGCAGGACCTGCCACAGGCCTGGACAGAACTGACAGAGTTCAAAGCCCAGGTTCATCCCTGGGTCTCTACTACTTAACCTAGAATTTTTGCACTTTGGACCTGAGTGGAGGGAGGGGCGGAGGAGGGCGCGGGGAGGGGGGCACGGAGGCGCAGGGATGACTTGATGTTCCAAGGGCTCTGGGAAGATGAGTCCTGGGTGGAAAAGAGGGGATAGGGAAAGTGCCGAGACCGGGGCCTGCATGGGTGCTCCGGCCTTGGTCAGCACAATCTCGGTTCCCCTGGGCGCCTCCGCTCCCCGCTTTTACCCCAGGCCTGGGTGGAACCGCTCTGCGTGATCTACGGAGGAATGCCGAATGCCGTTCCCAGCAAGGCCTCCTTAATGGTCCTTTAACAAACTCTTCGATCTCTCTTTGGCCGCCCTGGCTCTCTCGCCGGCCTCCTCCCTCTTCCCTTCTCCACTGCCGCCATCAGTTATTTATGACCGGCGTTAATTATTCATGAAAAGAGAAAACTCCGGCTTTGGGAACTTTTCTAGGAGCCTTTGGGGGGGTTCTCCTTTTTCCGACTCTATTTGGTCGGATCCTGCTGTGAAGTGGTGATAGGGAAGCCCAAATGGTTGGACCGAGGACACAGGAAAAGCGGGGAGAGCTGGGGGGACTGCACCCTTGGTCCTGGTCAGCTCTTGCCTCTGCCTGCGCGGCGTAAACTCCTGGAACCCGGAAGTTACCAGGCGCGCTCGCGGGAGTCGCTGTCCTAGCTTGGAGGTGCTGAAACCGCGCCGCGGGCGGCCGGGGTGTAGGCGCGAAGACGCTGCTGCAGTCCCAGGCGGGGTAGCCTCTTTCCACAATTCTCCAAAAAGTCTTGTTTGCTTCTTTCTCTATCTTTTTCTATACGACCCCCCCAACACACAAGTGACACTAGGACGCTGTAACCAAAGATTAATTGCCTTAATCAAATGAACCCATCCTCTGCAATTAATCTTTTAGCAACAAATTAGAGACAATTCACCTGAACCTCCCGGGTCAGATAGAGAGAGGAGGTGGAATGGGTGGGGGATGGACCGGGTGGGAGAATTTGAGAAAATCCACAAACGATACGCAGTGAGGACTTGGGAATTGGTGTGCTTTTAAGGCGGGAGGGGAGGGGTGGAGGTAGGGGTCAGCGGGGGGGTTTGTACCGGGGCCGGAAGTTCCTGGAGTCCCTTTCAACCCAGTTTTTTTCCAAAGGAGGGAAGGCCGAGGGCGGAGGCCGAGGCCACTTACCTGACTGCACTGCCCTCGCGGTCTCCGGCCCTCCGCGCTTGGTCCTCCCCGCCTGCCTCTGGTTCCGCGGCTCCACTGCCGCTCTCTGCCTCCCGCCGCGCCTACTGCCTCCCCAGCGCGGGATCCGCCTCCGCTGCCCGCAGCCCGCGGTCCTCCTCACTCCTGCTTGCGGTCGGGTCTTCCACCGCGACTCTGTCCCGTCAGCCTCTCCCCTTCTCGGCGGTCCCTTGCAGCCACCCAGCTCTTTCCACTCCTCTCCTGGGCAAGTTCGTAAGTTTGGGGGTGAGGGTCGCTCTCCTGGCGCCCAGCTTCTAGGCTTAGCTCGCTTAGATCCGCACCCCCCACTCCCCAACTCAGACCTAGATCTCTGACGCCGCCTGTTGGTCAGGCAGGGCAGGGCAAGGCGAGGAGCGCTGCGCCAGCGCTAGCCCTCCACCCCCGCCTTTCCACGCCCAGTGGTCTAAACAGCAGAGAAACTAGGCGAGGTTTGGAGGCCTGATAATTGGAGTGAGGCCAGGGGCAAAAAGGAGCAATTTGCCTTGGGGGCGTGCAGCCCGGGCTGGCAGCTTGGGCTCCCTGCCAGGAGAAGGGTTATCCCAGGGCGCGCAGGTGCGCCTCTCCGGTGCCGCCCTTGGGCAATTCACTACCAGCAGGGACCCCTCGTCCTGTCCCAGTCCCCGGGAAGGGACAACCACTCGAGGTGAGGTCCGGCGGGAGGGGGGAGTCCATAAGAAGCACGGGTCAAAGGCACCCACTGTGTGTCTCCAGAACGGACGTGCGTGTGTGTGTGTGTGTGTGTGTGTGTTTTGGGGGGGGTGGGGCACTGGAGACAGGAGTGAGTTCTCAGCACAGCCAGGGAGGAAGTCTTTAGGGCCTTATATTGCTTTATTTTTCTTTCTTTCTTTCTTTCTCTCCCTTTTTTTTTTTTTTAAAGACTTTTATTTATTTGAGAAAGGGACAGTGAGAGAGAGCACAAGAAGGGGGAAGGTCAGAGGGAGAAGCAAATTCCCCGTGGAGCTGGGAGCCTGATTCGGGACTTAATTCCGAAATCCCGGGATCATAACCTGAGTCGAAGGCAGTTGCTTAACCAACTGAGCCACCCAGGTGCCCTCTTATGTTGCTTTAAAAGGACAAGTTAGCCGAATCCATCTCATTGTGAAGTGTCAGACCGCTTGCAGGGCGAGTGCGGGCCGGGCTTCCAGCGGAGTCCAGCGCTCCGGGCAGTGGTGGTGAGAATATGGGATACCGGCCGAATTCGGGAGGACTGAGTGGTATTACAAAGGTAGACTTTCGGGTTCCGGCCTGGTCCTTCCTTTGGCAACTTTCCAAGCGCCGGCAGCGCTCTCTGGGCCACTCTACCCTTGGAACGTATTGCTAAGCCTCGGTCTAGTCCTGGCTCCGTCAAAACCTCCGCGTAATAGAGGTCGTATCCCCCTCCCCACTCTCACCCTGTCTTTTTCATTGAAAGAATTGATGGACTGTTTCTACCCTACCCCCTCCTTCTCTAATAAACGCTTCCCATAGATTATTCGACGCAGAGAAGGAAGGCGGCTGCTTAAAAAACAAAAAGCCATAGCCCTAATGAGTTCAATTACAATGTGGTAAACACATTGCCTCTACGCTTTAATTAAGCCTGCTGCCCAATTTTAACTCATTAGTAATTCATTAAGAGAACAGCCCGATGCTGGCGGGTGGAAGGCGCCGCAGACCGACTGTGCACCACTAGTCCACACGCGCGCCAGCCGCCGCCGGTCCTAGTGGTGCAGGTGAGAGGGTCAAGTTTGCGACCCAGTGACTGGAGTGTCTACGAATACTAGAGTTCCCGCCCCCAGAGGAACAGGGCTTTGCGGCTCAGAGCCGGGCAATGACCTTTACTGGCTCAAGTTCCTAGGGCTTGAAACTGGGTTTGCAAACCTGTCGGGTGGGTGGTGGTGTGGGATGGCCCAGCGTGGGGAAGAGAGTCCCCGGATTAAACGCGCTTTTTACTCCCAATGTCAAATCCAGTCTCCGGGTTCTGGGCACACTCCTTCCACTTCTTTCACTTTGCATTAACTTCTGGAGAAAAATCTAGGTCCAGCCTTACAGCCCTGCTCTAGCTACCTGCTGCAAGCTTCGAGACCCTTTGCCCAGAGAAGCTTCGCTACAAATCAAAGAGTGATTTTTTTTGGGGGGGGGCGGTGGGGGGAGGTGAGTGGGTGGGTACGAGATTGGGAGAGACGATTGTTAGGCTAGAGAAGTGGAGATCTGAGTGGGAGCTCAGAACTCTTTCCCCTTTAGCTCTCTACTCCGCTGCTTGGGAGCAGACAGGGTATGGGAGCATTATGTCCGTTGAGAACTGCCCTCTTTATGGAAAAGAAATGGAGACAGGCAGTTGCGGAGTGAATCACGCCCAGACAACGAGAAAACTGTATGGTCTTTCCATTTAATAACCGAGAGAAAGAGTGCAAGCAGTTCACCCCTGATTGGGAGGGTTCTTGGAAGAAGGTGCCTGCGTGTTCAGCGCGTCCCACGGTTTGGATGGGACTGAACTCAGAGGTCCCCAGGCTCCGCGTGGAGAAAGGAAGAGTGTTAATGGGTGAAGGTGTGGTTAAGAAAAGGACCTTTCCCCTCCTTCACACCCCAGCTCGGGGCGCTTTCTTCCTGTAGGAGGAACAAAGCAGCACCGCACCGCGGCCCTAGCCTCCCCGTGCGTAGGAGCAACAGGAAACTTCTCGCTCGGGACAGCCGCTGGCCCAGCTCCCGTAGGCGGTGGCGGACTCCCCGGATAGTCCATGGAGAGCCCTCGGCCCTGTCCCTGGGCCTCGAGAAAATGCCAGAAGGCGTTTGCCCTCCTTTCATCCTGAAGCTCTCTGTCAGTGCTGCCAGTTACCTCCGCAGGCGCCGGGCCGCTGCCTTCTTTGGCTCGAGTGGCTACTCCTCCAGGAAGCCAGTGGACTGACGGGATTTCCTCTCTGCCAACGCTCTCGGATCCCGCAGTCCAGCACTGCCTCCCTGAAGGAGGGCCGGGCGAGCGTTGGGGCTTCTCTGACGGGAATATGTGCCATACGGAATCTTGGGAGGCAGGAGGAGAAGGTCTATAACTTTCGGTCTCCCCCCACCTCTTCCCTCTTTCAGTCTGGAATCAAGAAATGCTGCGGGATCAGACTGGGTGCACCGAAGACGAGGGTCAGGCTGGGCTTCGCCCTCCAGGTTCCCGGGAGTTGGCTGAGAGAAACCAAAGCCCAGGGTGCTTCCTGTGCCGGCTCCTCTTAAGGAACTGGAGGAGGACCGGCGGGTCCGAGGAGGGCGGAGGCGGGGCTGGAGCTTCCCTGCGGGTGTGGCGCTGAGCTGTGCGGACCCAGGTCCTGGATGAAAGGCTCAGCCGAGGGTTTCCTGGCTAGTTGTTGCTTTTCATCGGACCTGCGGATGGGCTCTGCGACAACAGCGACTTCCTGAGGACTGACGCGCGGGACTTGCTTGGAGAAAGGCCACTCTCCAGCCCACAATGCTATGAAAATATATTAGAAAAAAAAAATCAAATCCCTACCGCAGGCGATCAGAGTGCCTGAAATGAAGGAGGGTAGCCATGGGATCAGAAATGCTGCACGCTGGCTGCCTTGCAGGAAACCCGGCTCTTTCCCGGGGTTTCCGAGTTTGGAATCCAGTCACATGTCTGCGGGGAGCTCCAAGGCTCTCACCCCAAAAGGGGCATTTTTCTTCAGTCTCGGAGGAAAGTTGCTGGGGCAGACATTTCCGAAAGGTTCCTCTTGCCCGGTGTTAGTTACACCTGAAATAGATTTTCTTCCTTCATTTTTTTCTTCCCTAATGCAAAGACGGGGAGGCAGGGTATCCTTTATTTCTATTGATAGTGGGATAAATAAGCACAGTTTTGGATTACCAAGAATTGACTGGTGGAGGAGGACCTCTTTGGGGATCAATCAATCCAGAATCAGCTGGAGGCTTTAGAACTGACTCTGGGTCAAGGAGGTGGCCTTGATTGTAAAGTGCTTTTCTTCAAGCACCACAGCAAATAGTTCCTACCCTTTTCTTTCCTGACTTGGAATATTGAGAACTAGGGCAAAGGCAGCTAGTTTAGGGGGCACAACTGCTAGAGATTTGCCAGGATCAGCTTAAAACAGACTTTTGGTTTGCCTTTCCTTGATATCTTTTGCAACCCTTCGTTGTAGAGGCTGCTGTGAAGATATAGCTTTAGATATCAACTGTCTGTTAATAAGCTAAGCTATTTTTAACCTTCTTGACAATGACTTTGGTGGCTGTAGTTGGCAAGGCTAACACCCCAAAGTTTAGGTCTGTATGTGAAGAGAGAAGATGTAGAGTAGGGGAAATAGAAAGGAATCAACTCTTCGCAACTGCTCAGAAAGCAAAGATACCAATTTATAATCCCAAGTAAGCAGCCTAATAACTGTTTGCAAGCCTTAACAGGAACGGAGAGAGCCTGGGCCCTTGCTTATGAAGGCAGAACCTAGGAACCAGCAGAGAAATTCTTCAGGAAAAGTGTCATGAGATTCAATGTAGTACTAAAACAGGAGGGATGCTCTGACTTGTGCCTGAGATAGCTTCTTTAACAGGTGGAAGAATGGGTCCATGATTGAAATGTTTTTCCATGTGCTGGGCATACGTGAAACATTTTACATGCATGTTTTATTTAATTCAGTCTTTTTGTGGTTTCCAGGAGCTAGGTATTATTATCCACAATTTGCAGACTGAAATTTGACACTTTTCTCCAGGCCACATAGCTGGTAAGTGGCAAAGCTAGATACCATGCACAGATCTGTTTGGATCCCAAATGTGCAACTAATCAATAAGCCAGACCGTGTAGTATTTTACATATCCCATAATATTTTGATCCTTCTAACAATCTCATTAAATATCTATGGCTTGTGTTAGTCCCATTTGCCAGATAATAAACCCAGAGGCCTTAGACCATGGTTCTGAAATGTGAGTGCAGTCCTACTCCTAGAGATTGATTCTGTCACTCAGATGGGAGCCCAGATCTGTACCAGGTGATTCTGAATCTGGAATTCTGGGAATATATCTTGAGAAATACTGCCATAGAGGTTAGTAGCTTGCTCTAGGTCATAAGGATTGAACCAGAGTGGTACCAGACCCTGTTCTACTTTCCTCCACATCAAGGTCTCAGTGGAAGGTGATGACCTCTTTGTTGAAATCCATATGGTCAGAACCCTGAGGCTGGGTAGGGGTGGGGAAAGAAGTCTGTGGCTATGGTAGCAGGTCGCGCCTCTCCTTGACTTCCCAGAAGCCACCAGCTTAATGTGGAAGTCAGTAAATGAAGTGAAGTCCAGCCCACCTGGGGAGGACAGACTCCGGCACCGCACTCTACAGAGCCAAGGCTGCCTCTTAGCTGGGGCTCAGCAACATGCTCCAAAAGAAATACTGACTAGAGAAGAAGGAACCACAGACATGGACTTGTCTTTCTCCACAAGGTGTGGCTTGGATGGAGGTGAAGCATTGTCCAAGAAGACAGATATCTGGACCCAACTGACACAGTTTAAGTACAAAACCGGGGGCTGTAGGAATGTGCATGTGACCTGCTCCATCTTGAGAAGTTTGGACTTTCAAACCTGAAATGTGCCCAGAGATCTATTCCAGGAAGCAGACAGGCTCTGGCCCCACCGGACTCTAGTAAACCTGTGTTGGTTGATGGCCCTTGTTTTCTTTTGTACCACTGCACTCTGAACATTGTCATGGAGGCCTGCCAGGAATGATTCCCTTGTTGATCCCTGGGGTTAGGCCCATGCAAACATTTATCATCCAGATTAAACCAAATCAGTCTCTTAACTCTTGCAAAATGGGATTCGTGAAAGTAGACTGCAGGAGTTTCTTTCCTGCCAAGTCAGACCCAGGAGGTAGTGGCTGAAACCAAAATATTTTAGACCCCAAACCTAGCTTGGCTTTTAGGCATCTCAAGACTGTTGGTATTAGTCTGTTTAGGCTTCTGTATTGAAATACCACAGACTAGGTAGCTAATAAACAATGAGAATTCATTTTTTATAGTTCTTGGGGCTGGGAATTCTGAGATCAAAGTGCCATCCCCTTTCATGGCTCACAGCTCGTGCCTTTTCATTCACATAGTGGAAGGGCCTAGGGGTCTCCCTGAGACCTCTTTTGTAAGGCACTAATCCGATTCACGAGGCTCTCACCCTCATGACTTAAACACCCCCTCAAGGCCCCAGCTACTAATACCACCACTTTAGGGAGTTAGGATTTCAACATATGAATTTGGCAGAGACACCAACGGTCAGACCACAGCACCAGCTTGACTGTGGTATATCATATATATTTGCAGTATGCATGAAATAAGTTGATGTATACAATTTTAATGGCACATTATTAGCTCCAAATGAAGACTTATCTGCCCTGCAGATATTGGGTGACACACATTCTGTATTTATCTGGCTAGCTGAGTGCAAAAATGTCTTTAATATAAGAAAAAGGCCAGGTTTGCCATTATTATATCATATGGTATGAACTTATTTCAGATTTGCCATTATTATATCATACGGCATGAACTTATTTGATAATCAAGCTATTCCACTGCAATAGCTTGAAGGAGGGGCTGATGTATTTTCATCTCTTTTTTCTTGCCCAGGAAGACAATAAATATTATACGGATTTTTTTTTTTCTTTTTGATTTAAAAGGCCAGCTCTAAGCAGGAAGTAGGAAGCAGGAAACTAATGGATAGAGAGGCTTTTGTACAGGCCCAAAGATTTAGGTGCAGGGCTCATCGGAAATTCTGGAATTTCCGAGACCCGGCAGTGCCTGCTGCCCCTCAAAATAATGTCCTTGCCCACCTGCCGGTACTTGAAATTCTAATGGTGATTAGTGTGTGCAGGCATTTCCTTAAATTCAAGCAACCATTTATATATTAGCATCAATTACCTGGATTTCCCCCAAGATTTTATTTTGATTAGCTTGAAGGTACAAAAATATGAAGATGCCAGGTACCTAGGATCAGAGAGGAAATAGTACAGTCTATAAGGGGAAATGGGAACAAGTGCAAAGGCCCTAGAGGGAGAAACACTCACTTACGACTTTACCAGGGGCTGGCCCTGCCTGGAACCGGTGAGACACTATGGCCCAGAAGGCCCTCACATTCCACTTAGCAAGACAAGACTCGCACTGGCACGATAGAGGGCAAGACAGGACAGCAAGCGATGCAGGCTAAGTCATAGGATTTCATTCGGAAATGAAAACAACACAGGGGCACAGAGAAGACAAACCTTCTCATTGTGTTGAAGGTCTGGGGGAGAGACTTGGTGGACTTTTGTGGTACCAGCAGGACACACGTGATTGTGAAAACACGAGAACCCCAAACCGAATACACGTTTTCTGGATTCTACATTTCTTGTTCTAGAGATCCCTGAAGAAATGTATCTTCCTACGGTGGTATAGAAAGAAGGAAACAAGGAAGAAGCCTGGAGAAGAGTTCTAGCCAGCCAAGCGTCAGCATTAGCAGTCACTGCTCCTGCCATCCGGAACCAGCGAAGGCAGAGACTCTTGGCTTCCTTCTGGCTGGGAGCCTGCCTCTCATCTTTCGGTGGAAACCTCTTATGACTCTGGTTGACTTGGCGATGTAGGGCCCAAGTTTATTAGTTTCGTGCTTAGGCCTGCATCTCTCCACTTCTCCCTTCTTAAGGAAGAGGAATACTCATGGAATCAGTCAAAGGTTAGGAAGCTGATGGGGCCACATTTGCAGGTCAGTGAGTGATGTGTGGGCCTTGCTCTGTGTTTCCCAGCTAGGAATATAGTAAGATGTGGCATTTGAGAGGGGGCATCGGCCAACGTGGGGCTGAATAGGAGGCCTCCTGGCCCAACTTCAGTTGGAGGCTTGACCAACTTTGGAGAAAGAGTGGGCTGTCAGGCCGAACCTCTCACTGGAGTTTGGGATTGGGGTCCAAACAGGTAGTGATAAAGTGTCACTTGGGACATTTCCTTCTGTTCCTCCCTGTATCACATTCCTTGGGAACTTACCAGGAGAGTGGGTTTGTTCATGTCCTCACCTTTTGTAAAAGTTTTCTGTCTCTTCTCCAAGGATCATTTTGGGTTATCATTTGTGGTTTGGTTTTGGCTCCCCTCCTTCAACACTACTCTTTCTGTCCTTGGCAGTTTTCCCTTCCTCTGATCTTTTCTAGCACCTGGACTCTTTGCCACCTGCCTAATCATTTACATACCTCCTTGCTGTTTGCTATAATTTGCTATGCTTTTAGTGTATCTTAAATGACCAACCAAAGCACAGCTAGTCCTGTGGCCCATCGCTGCATTTTGAAGAGCCCGTGTCCTATAGCTATCTGTTCTATACAAGCCTTTGTGCTGGTCTTTGATTATTTGTTTAGATATTGTCTTCCTGACCTTCAAGGTTATCTCCTAGCCTGGCATTCGCTGGCACACAGTGGAGAGGTGATCCCATAGGAGGTGATCCCATAGAAGCTGACCACTAAATGTTTGTGGACGCTTTGATTCATCTAAGATACATATCCTAACATTTTCCCATACCTGTGACCCACAGGGGAGTAGGCTGGACTTGATGAAATTTGGAGGCAACGCCAGGACTCAGTTTATAACCAGAGGAGAGGTCTTTAAATGGCGGTGGGGTGCATAATGTGTGTTTTGAACCCAGCAGTGACCTGAGCCCCCTGAGATTCTTCCCAATGGCTTGGCCTCTTGGGCATGGGTTCCATAATAATCCAGAACTGTCAATGTTAGCTAACCCTGTGAATGTAACATACAAATATTTTCGGAGATTTTATTGGAGTTGATGCTTAGCACTGTATATTATCCAGGTATTTTATGGTTTCCACCCCTTTCTCCACCTAACTAGTTCACATTTCAGTAGCATTTCTAGCAATAATCTTCTCTGAAGTCACCCTTATAAGATCAGGACACTCTAAGAGGGTTGATCATGTAATTTGCTTTGGCCAATTACATATTTGAAAATCCAAGCAAAGGTCACACCTGTCTGGCAGCTTTCAGGGCTGTCACGTCCTCCATCATGATCTCTTTGCCCTTTGATGTGACACTGGAGATATTCTGGGATTCCTTCATCAGCCTCGGTTGAAAAACAGCATGGAGCTGGCTTGCAGTGGACATGTTACAGGATGGAGAAACGAATGAGGGGGGAGGTTGTCATGCCTTTGCTGCTCTTCCCTTGAACCTGGCCCAGCCTTTGCTTTACTTTGACCTTTGGATTTCAGTATAAGTGACACCGTAGGAGTCCCAGAGTCTAGACCTGCAGATGCTTTGCAGCTTCTGCCTTTACTGCCTTGAGGCCCAACTGCCATGTAAAAAACCTTCCGTTGGACACTGAATGATGACAGACTTTGTGCAGACAGGTTTCAGTCTTCTAGGTGTTCCTGCCCAGATGAGGCTGTGTTAGACATCGCATCTTCCATGACCCAGGAGAGGAATGCAGTGCCGAGTGTGAACCCAGAACTGTCCAGCAAACCGCAATAGCATGAGAAGTAATAAGTTGTTGTTGTTTTAAGACATTAAAATTTGGGGCATTTTTTGGGGAAGCAACAAATAATGGAAACAGAGGTTTCTGTTGTTGTAAGCTACTAAGATTTTGGGGCCACTTATTTTTTTAAAGATTTATTTATTTTTCAGTGTTCCAATTCATTGTTTATGCACCACACTCAGTGCTTCATGCAATATGTTTCCTCCTTAATACCAGACTCACCCATCTCCCCACTCCCCTCCCCTCTCAAAGGAGAGAGGGAATGGGAGAGGAAAATGACAGGGGGCTCAATCCCAAGACCCTGAGATCATGACCTGAGCCAAAATCAAGAGTTGGATGTTTAACTGACTGAGCCATGGAGGTGCCCCTGGGGTCACTTATTTTTAGCCCCAGTGTGTCTTGGCCTATACTGACTAGCACAACTAGTCAGTTTTATTTTATTTTATTTTTTAAAGATTGTATTTATTTATTTGACAGACAGAGATCACAAGTAGGCAGAGAGGCAGGCAGAGAGAGAGAAAAGGAAGCAGGCTCCCTGCTGAGCAGAGAGCCTGATCAGAGGTTCGATCCCAGGACCCTGGGATTATGATCTGAGCTGAAGGCAGAGGCTTTAACCCACTGAGCCACCCAGGCGCCCCTAATAATGTGTTTTAACATTGATTTATTTAAATGAATTTATTTGATTAGTGATGCATTTGAATTTATTTCTATTGTTCCATTTTTGTATTATTAGCCTTGCTTTTCTGTGTCTTACGTCCTTCTTTTGTTTTGGGTTGTTTTAATTTTTTTAAAATTAATGTTCTAAGATCTTATTTTGCATTTCTTTTAATTTATCAACACGGAGCTCGATCCCACAACCCTGAGGTCAGACCTGAGCTGAAGCCAAGAGTCATATACTCAATGACTGAGCCACCTAGGTGCCCCTATTTTGAATGTTTTCTTTTTGTCCTTGTTTTTCAGTTATACTATGATGACTAGATTTGTTTTCCTTGAGTAGGATTATTTGGGGTCTCCTGTTTTTGAGGACTGTTGTTTTTTGACAGTTCTGAAAAATTCTTAGCCACGATCTCTCCAGATAACTATCTCTTGCACAGTGTCTATGATCTCTTTTAGAAATTCTGGTTCACCATGTTGAACACCTTCTTGACCTATCCTTTGTGCCTTATAAACTTTTTGGTTCTTTTTGCTCTGACTTCTGATTAATTTCTTTAGACCTACCTTGCAGTCTGATAATTCTTTTGCTACTATTAGTCTACCATTTAGCAGTTTGTTAAAATTTCAAAGTATATATCTAAAATTTCTGAACATCTCGCTGATTCTTCCAAACGTATTTGGTTGTACTTAGGGCCTTGTTGCTTGCACTTACTTCCAAGTGTTCCTTTTCCTTTGCAGCTATAATTAATAAAATTATAGTTACTGCTTATTTTGTGTCATTTAATTCCATTACATAAAGTTTTTTTGATTGGAATTGCTATCTGTGTTTTTGCTAGTTCTAACTTGTAATATCTTGGCTTCTGGAACTTTAATCTGTGGGAATTCTTTATGAAGTTATAACCCTTCAGAGAGGACTTGCTCCTTTGGCTACCCATCCAGACTTTATAGTCCAGGGCAATTTTAAAAACAACTTTGTTGAGGTATCATATACATATCGTTAAAGTCTCCCATTGAAACATACTAATCAGTAAGCTCTAGTATGTTTGCAAGGACAGGTACTTACCACTATTATGAGGTTTTTTTTTTTTTTAAGATTTTATTTATTTATTTGACAGACAGAGATCAGAGTAGGCAGAGAGGCAGGTAGAGGGGGGCGGGAAAGAGGCTCCCTGCTGAGCAGAGACCCCCCAAAGTGGGGCTGGATCCCAGGACCCTGGGATCATGACCTGAGCCGAAGGCAGAGGCTTTAACCCACTGAGCCACACAGGCGCCCCCCTATTATGAGTTTTAAAGATTCTCCATAATCCTCTAGAGATCCCTTTGCCCACTAAAAGTTATCCAGCATTCCCACCCCTCAGCCCCAGGCCATCAGTAGTCTCCTTTCTCCTGTCAGTTTACTTTTTCTGGACCTTTCCTATAAATGGAATCATATAAGCTGTGGTGTTTTATATCTGGTTTCTCTCACTTAGCATAATGTTCTGAGGCTCATCCATGTTCCCAGAATCACTTTCTATTAAATTCTAATCTTGAGATTTATTGGACTACATAAGTAGCACGAATTCACACCAAAATCCAGTGTGAGGTCCAGCTTATAAATACAGATCCTGATGGAAGAAAAATTTATTGCCACCCAATGCCCGCTGAAATAGACACATTTCCTTGTTGACCGCTTCTCAGCCCCAGATTTATTTATCATTTGCCCTTTACAAAGGGCATAGTTCTTTGCGATCCCACGTTTGTGTCAGGGTCCCCTTCTTTGTCTCCAATGCAGCCATCAAAGTGGAAACTCCCTGGGTGCCTGGCTGGCTCAGCGGGCGGAGTGCGAGAAACTTGATCTTGAGGCTGTAAGTTCAAGCCCCATGTTGGTGTAGAGATTACTGAAGAATAAAATCTTTACAAAGCAAGAAAGCAAACAAAACCAAAGTGGAAACTCAGGGTGTTTAGATTTCAGAAGAGACCCCCCAGGGCAGCCCTGGCACTCATTTCTCATTTCCTGGAATTCCTACTTTCACTTTATTTTTGATGTTTGTGTGTTTCTTGTGATTGTGCCATTTCAGCAGTGTGTTTAGAAATACAAGTTTTACATGTATCCAGTATTTTAGATGTTTTTGTGGAAAGAGACCTTAAGGGGTTTCATCTACCACACTGCCAGAAATAGAAGGCTGGCAAAGTCCTCTGACCAAAGTCATTTGCTCACCTGTTCTGATGTCAGGTAAGTGGATAGTGAGGGGAAATTATTCGCATTCCGAGCTGAAGGCCATCCCATCCCTGTGGGCTACTTCCCCATCCTCGCTTACCTGCACAGATTAATTGGAAGTCTTCCTCATGGGGCCACTTGGTTTAGCATGTGTTTCCCTCCTATACACCTGCACATACTTCTCTTACACACCTCTTACTCAACCCTTTGCCCTTCCAGTGGGTCGTTAAAAACAATCGTGTTTTAGAAAGACAGTCCCTTCAATAAATGGTACTGGGAAAACTGGACAGCTACATGTAGAAGAATGAAACTAGACCATTCTCTTACACCGTACACAAAGATAAACTCGAAATGGATAAAAGACCTCAACATGAGACAGGAATCCATCAGAATCCTAGAGGAGAACATAGGCAGTAATCTCTTCGATATCAGCCACAGCAACTTCTTTCAAGATATGTCTCCAAAGGCAAGGGAAACAAAAGCGAAAATGAACTTTTGGGACTTCATCAAGATCAAAAGCTTCTGCACAGCAAAGGAAACAGTCAACAAAACAAAGAGGCAACCCACGGAATGGGAGAAGATATTTGCAAATGACAGTACAGACAAAAGGTTGATATCCAGGATCTATAAAGAACTCCTCAAACTCAATACACACAAAACAGGTAATCATATCAAAAAATGGGCAGAAGATATGAACAGACACTTCTCCAATGAAGACATACAAATGGCTATCAGACACATGAAAAAATGTTCATCATCACTAGCCATCAGGGAGATTCAAATTAAAACCACATTGAGATACCACCTTATACCAGTTAGAATGGCCAAAATTAGCAAGACAGGAAACAACATGTGTTGGAGGGGATGTGGAGAAAGGGGAACCCTCTTACACTGTTGGTGGGAATGCAAGTTGGTGCAGCCACTTTGGAGAACAGTGTGGAGATTCCTCAAGAAATTAAAAATAGAGCTTCCCTATGACCCTGAAATTGCACTACTGGGTATTTACCCCAAAGATACAGATGTAGTGAAAAGAAGGGCCATCTGTACCTCAATGTTTATAGCAGCAATGGCCACGGTGGCCAAACTGGAAAGAACCAAGATGACCTTCAACGGACGAATGGATAAGGAAGATGTGGTCCATATACACTATGGAGTATTATGCCTCCATCAGAAAGGATGAATACCCAACTTTTGTAGCAACATGGACGGGACTGGAAGAGATTATGCTGAGTGAAATAAGTCAAGCAGAGAGAGTCAATTATCATATGGTTTCACTTATTTGTGGAGCATAAGGAATAACATGGAGGACATGGGGAGATGGAGAGGAGAAGGGAGTTGAGGGAAATTAGAAGGGGAGGTGAACCATGAGAGACTATGGACTCTGAAAAAATAACCTGAGGGTTTTGAAGGGGTGGGGGGGTGGGAGTTTGGGGGAACCAGGTGGTGGGTATAAGGGAAGGCACGGATTGCATGGAGCACTGGGTGTGGTGCAAAAACAATGAATACCGTTATGCTGAAAAGAAATAAAAAAATTAAAAAAAAAAAAAGAATGCATTGGAAATTGCTAAGGTCTCTGACCAGCTTAATGCATGTCGATAGCTGTAGTTGAGGTGGCAAGGGCAAGGATCAGAGGTAGGGGAACCGAGGCCCAGAGACGTGAAGAGACCTGCCCAATTTCCCCCGGAAAACCTGAACGGAAGCCAGACCCGCAGATTCCCTGGGGCAATGCTCCTCCCACCACCCGTTCTGCCCCCTGTTGGTGACTTAGGGAAATGGAGCTGGAGGGCATGGTGTTGGCACATCGTTGATCTTTGATGGGAGAAGTAAAGCTTTTGGAGAGTCCGTGGATTTTCCTCTTCTTTGACTTCTCAGTCTCCGCTGCCCCTTGCAACGTGAGAGCAGCAGTTGAGGAAAACAGACAGACAGACAAACAAACAAAAAACCTGCTGTTGAATGTTTCTATTTTTAAACAATACGAATCATTTGAGAAGGAAATTTCTGGCTTCTCAGCCTGTTGTGGCTGGCTGGCTTGGCTTGACCCTTTAACTGGAGGACAGGGAGGGAGGATCCCAGTGTTTCCATCCCAGACCATGAACCCCTTTTCAATGAGTTCCCCCCCATTTTGGAATTATTATTATTAATGTCCTTTCTAGCAATTTGAAAAAAAAAAAAAAAGACAGACAAGCATGGCTTAGAGAGAAATCCTCAGTGATTGAAAATATCATTAGAAACAAGCTCCTGGTGTTCATTCTATCATTTCCAAGTGTTCTGATGAGTTTCCTTTGAGCGCCGCACTGTATGAGTTGGCTGGAGCCCACCACGGTAGGCAGGCAGGTGTCATTTAGTCACCTGCCTCGGAAGCTAAGACAAGCCCCAGACAGAGTCTGCACATTCGCTTCTGGTGCAGCTACCAGGCACTGCCTCCAAATTGCCTCTGTGCTGTGCCAAAAGGACGCACGGAGGAGTGAAAATAAGCTGCCGGGATGGTCATCTGAGTCATGGAGATAAACAATCACGGCAGTAGGAAAAATCACAACCAAACACCAGCTGTTGGACTGGGTTCAATATTTAAAAAAGAGAGAGAGAGAGAAAGAAATGGAAGGCAAAATTCCATTTTTATTTCTGATTTTTTTTAAAAAAAATACTTTCAGGGGAAATCAGATCTTTGTGGTTAAAAAGGATGCCTGCCTTGGATTAAAAAAAAAAATCCAAAACAATATTTAGACGCTTTTTCCATCCTAAGGAACCTTCTCCTTAGGGTCTCATTTGCATGTAGGTAGATTCAGAACAGGTGACGTTGTGCACATCTAATCGGGTGGAATTGGAGTCCTTCCCTGAAGCTGTTGAAAAAACCCAAACAGATGGGGTCTAGACACATGACAAAGTGTTCTTCAGGTGACAAAGATTTGAAACTGCTGTTCTGGGCACTTGCAAGAGATTCCTGCATAACCTTGAAGGTTATGCACCACCAAAGAGATGCTGAATCTGACACTTCTCCCCTGTCTTATATAAATAAGAAATGCACAAAGAAACATAGACGAAGCAAGAAAAATCACAACGAGTAATTTCAGCCATTGCCAGATCTTGACACCTGATTTTGTTTGCACTTGACTCCCTTGGAAATAACAGGACAAAGAGCCAAGAGGTAAGAATGTACCCAGTTAAGGCTCTGGGTTGTTACTAATGCTGTTAATGTCCTGCTCAGATCCTTTGGGCACTAACTGTTCTAGCACACACCTGGGCTTCCATGGGACTCTGACTTTCTTTGTAGGCTGGAAGTGTTGGGGATTTCATGCCCTTGGGCATGGCCTTGAGGCAACAACTGATGGAAGCAGGTGTGTAAATGTCCCAAGTACTTGCCCCTCAAGCAGGACAACTCTGGCTCACTCTACCCTGTCAGGGTGACTCAGCTTGCCCTCCGTGGTCACATGATTGCTGGCTCACACACCAGGACCTTCCTTTTCTTCCCTGTCTCACTTTCCTCCTTCCCTTCTGATGCTTGCTGAGATCACCTCCCAAATAGAATATTTGCACTCAAATCCTTGTCTTCAAGGCTGTTTCTGGGGAAATCCAACCAAGACACAGGGGAAGGTTTCCCATTAACTGGAAGTTCTTTGTGACATCTGATTCTTTGCCCTACGCACTTGGCCATGGATTCAAAGCATGTTAAAGCTGAGAGTGCAGAAATCCCCATCCCACGGATATATTTTATGTAGGAGGAAATGGAGGTTCATTGCACACACAGCCAAGTGGTTACAGATATGAGACTAGAAGCCAGTGGTCCTGGCAACCCCCCACCCCAACCTGGCCTTTTCTGGTCCCTACAACTCACTGCCCTGGCCACCCTTTAACTCTCTTATTTAAACAAGAATAAGAATCCTCGTGGCAGGGGGGCAGCATGAGAAGTCACGGATTATCCCCCTTTCTCTACCAGGGAGGACTTCAGCTAAGTCAACATCCCTATTATTATTATTATTATTATTATTAAATTTATTTATTTGAGAGACAGAGTTTGAGCAGGAGGAGAGACAGAGGGGAAGGAAAGAGTTTCTCAAACAGACTCCCTGCTCAGGGGCAGCCCCGACGCGGGGCTCAATCTCACGACCTTGAGATCATGATCTGAGCTGAAATCAGGAGGTGACTGCTCAACTGAGCCCCGGGCGCCCCAACATCCCTGTTATTATTATTGTTCTCAGATTCTTATGAGTCACATTTCCTTAGACTGGAAGATCATCATGACATTCCATCTTTTACGTTTGACAAAAATTTATTGAGGACTTAGTTGGGTCCCAGGAAGTGCCCTAGGTGCAGGAGGTATTACAGGACACCGTTGTTCCTGCCCTCACAGAGTGAACAGTCTGTGGGGAAGAGGAAACAGGGAGCCGCAGATTCGAATGAGGGAGCCCTGAAAACACAGAGGCGGGGCACGTAACCCAGCACCGGGTTTTCCAGGAAGGCTTCCAGGAAGAAGTGATGGGTCAGCCGTGACAGGCAATCGAGTTAGAAGAGGTGAGTGGGGAAGTGTTCCAGCCCCCCCCAAAGGCATTTGGAAGGCTGTAGGAGAGAGAGCACAGCCTGCTGAGAAGGACGGAAAGAGATTCAGTCTGGCTGAAGCTTAGATTGGAGGTGAGCGGATGAGGACCAGGAGGGAGGAAGGGCCACATGGCCAGGGGCCTCATGAGGCAGGGAGTGAGAGCAGGCGTTATCTGGAGGACCACAAACAGCCATCCAGATGCTTTAAACAGAGGAGTGACATGACCGCAATTACATCATAGAAAGATTGCCTTGATGGTTTGTGCAAAACAGATTGGAAGGGTCAAGCCAGGAGGCAGGGAGGCTGGTTCACAGCCAGACTGACAGTGGCCTGCACTTGTTTGTGGGGGGGAGCAGTGGGGGTGGGGAGATGACAGCTGAACTAACTAGGAGGGAGGTGCAGGAGGACTGGGGAGGTCAGGTGAGGGGCCACGCCCATGGCCAGTTTCAGCTACTGGGTAAGGGGTACTGCTGCCCGAGTGCCAGTCCTGTGTCTGGTATGGAGCTCCATTCCGCTGGAATCCTGCAGAAGGAAGTGTGCGGAAGCCCATTCTCTTCTTCAGTCTAGTTTGGGGAGAGGAGTAACACATGGAACACAGCAGAGAAAAATTAAGCACGAAAATGAAAAGCACCAAAGCAATAGGAGAGAAGAAAAGAGAGGAACTTGTGCTTTATGATGTGAAGTTTCAAATACATACCAGAGTAAGGAGTACATCATGCATAATGGATCTCCATGTCCCCATTGCCCAGCTTCAAGCTTTACCGAATCAAGGCCAGTTTTATTTCATCTGGACCCTTAGTTCTCCACCCCCACTGGCTTTTTGAAGTAAATACAGACACTGTAACATCTTGTCTGTAATTATTTCAGGAACTATCTCTGAAACAAAAGAACTCTTTAGAAAAAACGTACGACAATGCCTTATCACATCTAAAATGATGAATAAAACTTTTCCAGTATCATCAAACCACTAGTGTTTAAATTTTATTGGTATATACTTATTTTTACACATATATGTATTTAGGTCTGAATCGATGTACAAATAAAGTCCAAATGTTGCACTGGATTTATTTAACTTAAAATAATAGACTTTTTTTTAAGATTTTATTTATTTGACAGGCAGAGATCACAAGCAGGCAGAGAGGCAGGCAGAGAGAGAGAGGGGGAAGCAGGCTCCCCGCAGAGCAGAGAGCCCGACTCAGTACTCCATCCCAGGATCCCGGGATCATGACCCAAGCTGAAGGCAGAGGCCCAACCCACTGAGCCACCCAGGCACCTAGACTTTATTCTTTTTTTAGAGGGGTTTTAAGTTCATAGCAAAATGGAGAGGAAGAGGTAGAGATTTCCCATATGGCCCATTCCTCCCTCCACTAACCCCTCGAACAGCCTTCCCCATTATCAACAACCCCCACAAGACTGGGACATTTGTTACAATCTGTGAGCCTACATGGACATATCATAATCACCCAAAGACCACAGCTCACATTGGGGTTCACTCTTAGTGTTGTGCATTTTGTGGTGTGGACAAATGTATAATGAGATAATGAGATATATCCCCTGTTATAGTATCACCCAGGCTAGTCTCACTGTTCTAAATATCCCTGTGCTTTGCTTATTCACGATTCTCTTTGCCCAGTTCCTGGCAACCACTCCTCTTCTTACTGTTTCCATGGCTTGCACTTTCTAGAATGTCATATGCTTGGCTTCATAGTTCATACCTTTTCAGATTCATGTCTTCCACTTAGTGATCTGCATTTAAGTTCCCTCTGTGTCTTTTCATGGGTTGGTAGCTCATTTCTACTTAGCACTGAATAATGTTCCATTGCCTGGATGAACCACAGTTTGTCATCCATTCACCTACTGAGGGACATCTTGGTGGCTTCCGAGTTTGGGCAGTTATGAATAAAGCAGCCTCGTATATCCATGTGCAGGTTTTTGTGACATAAATTCTCAACTCCTTTGGGTAAATCCCAAGGAGTGTGATGGCCGGGTGTCTTGTAACTTTCAATCTATAGATTTCTCTTCCATCTCTCTTTATCCTTGTAATTTATTTATTGAAGAAACTAGGTTGTTTGTTCTATAGAATTTTTCACAATCTGGATTTTTCTAGCTGTATCCCTGTGGTCTCACCTGAGGTGTTTTCTCATCGGATATATTTCCTATAAATTGGGTGTAAAATCTAGTACTGTGATCAGATCCACATTTGATTTTTTTGTTGTTGTTGATGACAATACTTCACAGAGGGGGCTGTGTTTTTTCCAGGAGTGGTTTCATCAAGCTGCCCTGAAGATGGAGTGTTGTCGGGTTAGTGAAGGAGATTGCTTTGAGTGATGTGGGCAGAGATGGTTCTGGGGTCTTCAACTGATGCAGGATAGGTGTCTATTGATTGCACCTATGCATAAAACCAGCCACCGTGTGTGTGTGTGTGTGTGTGTGTGTGCGTCTTTATGGATTTGCTTTCCAGGATGAGAAAAATACAGGAGCTTAGATTGTAGCTAACCAGGGAATGCTACATTTTCTGGCTTCTCAAGGAAAGCAAGCTTACTAAAGAGAAGACATACTGACGTGGACAGTGAAGACTGCATGATAATAATATCACTCTAATCAGGTGCTTTCCCAAAGAACAAGGAGCACAGCATTTCTGTTTCTGAGCTGCCTCACTACAGTAGGCATTTTCACTTTCTACCCAGGCCCCTCTCTAGTTTTTCCATGTGTATTTGGGAATTACATTTGTTGTTATATTTAGTACATGTCATGGTTGTTCTTAAGACTTCTCTGATTGCTGCTAATTCACAGGAGAGTCTTCTGTTAGTGTCTGAAGTTCTAATTCACTGCAGTACCAGGAGGTTCTAATACTGTTCCGAACATATTGCTTATTCATGGATTGCCAGCTTTTCTGACTCAAAGTACAAATTTTGGGGAGTTAGTGTTCGTTAAAAGAGGACAACCCTTTTAAAGAAGTTTAAAGCCCTTCTCTTTTGTTAGGTGAACAGAGGGGTAGAGAAATGATTCCTTGGAACCAGGGTTAATACCCAATGGCTTGTGGTGCATTCCATGCCAGTGGTTGGTTTTGAAGGAGTGGTGGAAATTTTTGTGAGTGGTAGAGAAGTCTTTGTAATACCCACCCCCTGTCTCCCCCACTGCCCCTAAACCCGATGGGCTCCTCCTCCTCCTGTCCAGCCCATAGCTCATGCTCATTGGCCTGTCTTGGCTCCAAGTGGCCTCTCAATGGGAAGATCTTTTCTCCCTGGTCGTGCTTCCCCACCTTCTCAGGTCTTGCTTGGGTACCACTTTCTCCATGAAGTCTTCCTGGGTCTCAACTGCCCAAGGCTCTCTAGTCTAAACCTCAGTTTATTACTTTTTAAAAGTTTTATTTATTTATTGGTCAGAGCACAAGTGCAAGCAGGGGGAGTGGCAGGCAGAGGGAGAAGCAGGCTCCCTGCTGAGCAAGGAGCCGGATGTGGGACTTTATTCCAAGGCCCTGAGATCATAGCCTCAGCTGAAGGCAGATGCTTAACTGACTGAGATACCAAGGTGTCCCGTAAACTTCAGTTTCACATGTACATTTACCTTGTGTCATTCATTAATTGCCTCTTGTGTGTTTACCATGATGACTTCAACTGGAATGTAAACTCTGGGAGGGTAAAGACAGACCACCTCATGGTGGGGTGCACTAAAGACATCCAAGAGGTGGTCTGTCTTTAGTGCACCCCACAGCCCTGTCAGGCAGCAGATACTCAGTGCTTTGTGGATCAGTGGTTCCCTGTTTGTGAAAGGTGAGGAGTAGAGAGTGAAATTTCAAAATGAAACTTATGACCCATATCACTAGCTTTAAATGTAGAATCATAGAATCATCAGCAATTGGTTCAGACATTCATTAAAGCCTGTTTCAATGTCTTGTCTTCCCTCTGCTCCCACAAATGCATATTAGGCACCTCCTAGGTATTAGGTCTTGGTTGGTGCTAGAGATGTGAAGACGACAAAGACACAGAGGTGACAGTCTTGTGAGTAGCTATATTGTGACATGCTATGCTAGAGGCAAGTCCCAGGTGATGGGATGTCAGAGAAAAGGGTGACAAAGTCCTCTTGGGAGGTCTTCCTCCATCTCTCTGCCTCTTTATTGACTTTGGTAGGTAACTTTTCCGAGGTTGGAATTTTGTAACATTACTGAGTAATGGATTCTGGCACGATTGTCCCTTAACATTGGGGAGAAGCAGTTTCACATATGGCTTTAGAGCACAGTTCAATCTGGATTCTAGTCCCAGTGCAGGCCATTGCCTAGGGTGGCCTCCAGAAAGCCCTCTTAACCTCTCCCAGCTCCAGTTTCCTTCTATGAAGAAGGGGGATAATCATTATCCAACTGCAGGGGTGAGATGAGTCTGCAAGAGGGTGACTCACGGGCTGAATCAGGAATGCTCAGCAAATGTTGGCTATTCTAGAGAATGTTCCTTCTAACTCGATTCCCTTTCTCCTCCTCCTCCCAATGACTTAAGTTCTCTTCCTCTGCCGTCATACATGCTGTTCAGCCTCAGAGAACTATCTCATTGGATTCTAAGGCTTTTATTTCAATAGTAGGAACACAGTTTAGATAGATAGAAGACAGTGAGGGGACAGGAACTTGGAGATTCCTGGTTCTGAGCCCGCTTTTCATTCACAACTGCTGCCTTTGCTGGACTTACTTTTTACCAAGTGCAGAGCCAAGGGGTGAGGATTTCTGTCTGTCCCAGTGGGACACAGGGGGTGAGTGAGTTAACATTTACAAAGTGCTTTGAGCTCCTTGGAGAAAAGGCGCAATCTAAGTATTCTCATTACTGCATGAATAATAGATGAGCCTAAAGCACTTTGCAAATATGAAGTTCTTTAGCAATGCTAAATAATACTTTCGCCAACCTACCTGTGAGGGAGGGGTCAGTTTCTGAAACTCTGATGGTTCTGGTCTTGGCTGTCACTAATGTGAAGCATGATCATAGGCAAAGTTGTTTCCCCCATCTGGGCTACAGCAGGAATCAGGGTAATGTCATTTGTAGGAGGGAGATGATAACTTCTTCAAAGCAGGGTTAGTTTTTGGGCAGAGGTTCTGAGCAGTGGCTATGCCTCCTTCCTCCTCCTCTTTGGTGCTTTTGCTCTGGGTGTGGAGGTGGTGGCGGTCCTCGCACCAGGACTATGGAGAAAAGGTTTCCTGGACGTTTCCTGAGGGCTGTAAAAATACCCAACAATCATCTCTCTCTCTTATTTAAAAAAAGTTGTACAGTACACATAACACATCTTACCATCTTACCATCTTCGGCCCTTTAAATACAGAGTTCAGTAGTGTTAGGTACACTCACATGGTTGTGCAACCAACCTCCAGAACTCTTCATCTTGCAAAAGTGAAAGTCTACACCCACGAAACCACAGTGACAACCACCATTCTACTTTCCAGCTCTGTGAATTTGACTCTTCTTGCTACCTCACATAAGTGGGATCATATAGCATTTATCTTTTTGTGAATGGCTTGATTCATTTAGCATGACACTCTCAAGGTTTGTCTATGTTGTAGAGTGTGTCAGAATTTTCTTCCTTTTTGAGAGTGAATAATATTCCATTGTGGTTATGGGTCACATTTTGTTTATTTATCCATCAAAGGACACTTGGATATTATAAATAATGCTGCCAGGAACATGGTTGTGTGACTGTCTCTTTGAGAACTTGCCTTCATTCTCTTGGGACACCTAGAAGTAGAATTGCTCAATCATGCAATAATTCTGTTTTCAGCTTTTTAAGGAAATGATCATATCTTCTTATTCTTCAAAGATGAAGAGTTGGATAATAAACTTTGATAGCCCTAGATTCTCCACTCTGCATGGTTACCTCCATCATGGGCCTCTACCTTCACTTGTATTCACTAAATTTTGACCTTAAAGATAATTTACATTTTTTCAAGAGGGTTATGTAATTTTAGGCCCTTGGGCTTGGATGAGACTTTAAAGACTTGCTCTATAATGAACAATGCTTTGTTGTGGTCACATCCAGGGTCCAGAGGCCTTTTAGCAGAAGGCATCCTGGAGTTGAGGAACATATCAAGCTAAAACTCATCTCCCTCAGTTTCCCCCCAGGAGTCCAGCAGGACAACACAGAATAGCCTAGGTCCTCTTCCACACCCAGAGCCTAAAAAACTTTAAAGCAATTCTCATGTGGCTTTAAATGTTTTCCTCTCCTGCCCACACATTTGCCCATGACCATTTCTTACCAGGCATTTCTCCTCATCTTTGGCTTTAGAGTTAAAATCAGGGAGGTGGCACCATTTCAGATCCCTGACATTCCAAGTAGAAGCCCAGATTTTTTTCACCTGTACTAGTGCTCCTTGAATGACAAGACACATAAGGAGGCTCCATCCACTTTCAACCGCAGCTCTCGGCTTCTGTAGAATATGCCAAATAAACACATGGCATAACGTTGGGAAGACGGGAAGAGGATAACATTTTTTCCAGAACATGCGTAGGAAATGGAGATCTCTTCTTCAGGAAGGGCCAGGTGAAATATACCAGTAAGGAAGTGTGTGGCGACAAGTAACATCTGGCTAATAGTGGTTAATGTAAAAAACAGTGAACTCAACTAGCCAGAAGTCTACAAGGGCAGTTGTAGATTCGGTGGTTGGCTCAACCATCTAGTGTCATCTAGGAACCAGGTTCTTTCTGTGTGTCACTCAAGCCCAGATTGTTAACTTTTGCTTCTTAGGCTACTTGCCACAGGTCACAATTGGCTACCTCAGCTGCAGAGAGCAAATCCTCAAGAAGTCATTTTTAAAGGATGAGGAAATAGAAGTCATCAACATTCTCTGCCTGTCTCTCTCTCCTTTTCTTTTTTTAGGTTTTTTTTTTTTTAAGATTTTATTTATTTATTTGAGAGAGAGAGAGAGAGAGACAGAGTGAAAGAGAGCATGAGATGGGAGAAGGTCAGAGGAAGGAGCAGACTCCCTATGGAGCTGGGAGCCTGATGTGGGACTTGATCCTGAGACTCTGGGATCATGACCCAAGCTGAAGGCAGTCACTTAACCAACTGAGCCACCCAGGCACCCTCTCTTTTCTTTTCTAACAGGGAAAAAAAGTTCTTCCAGGAGATTCCTCTAAGCAAACCTCCCCTTTCATGTCTTTTACCAGAGCTCAGTTTCATGCCCCTACCTAAGGTACTCACTTGCCATTGGTAATGGCATTACTGGGCTCATCTTGGGCTAATCGCAGTTTCACAGTTGATCCTTTGGGAAAAAAGGCTATGGGAACACGAGTGGAGTACCATAGCCCTAAGGACGCAGGTGACCAGCAGCATCTACACAAATGTGCTACCGAAGAAGAATCAAGAATGACCAGAGTTTTCACCCAAAAATGTGTAATTTAGAGAGGTGCGTTTAATTAAGGGACCTTTAACCTTAATAGTCAAACTTAAGACAAACATCAGACCCTTTGCATATATCTTAATTTTATTTTTCTTTAGTTCCCCTGGACTGTTTCGCAGCTGCCCTGCAAAGTTAATGGTACTAATTACATATCTGGGTAAGATTCAATGGTTCATAAATAATTTTCACGTACATTATCCATTTGACCCTCCCCCAAACTGTGTGGGGCAGGTAAAGGGTTATTGCAATTTTCATTGTTTTTTGGGGGGTTTAGGTTCAGAGGGCTGAGTTAATCATACCTCTCAGCACATGACACATGACACATGCTAACATCTATTGTTTATACCTTGCCCTTCTCTTGACTTAATAATTAATTAATCAGTCCACTCCCTTTTATTACTCTCTCCCATTCACACTTCCCTTTATCCACGCAGGCGATCATTTTAGATGTATCTGATGTTTACCTTGTTATTTCTGTGTGTCATGCAAAATGTGTATTTTGTTTAGTGTGCATGCAATTTACACTTACACAAGCGGTAATATTCTGTAGATCTCACTCTGCTTTGTATTGTTTTCTCTCCATCCTCTGTTCTAAAGAGCGATCCATGTCACCTTCTACATCTACTCCCTTGTCTCTAAACTCCATGGGGTGGGTCCATTATGTTTTATTCATCTAGATCCCCTTGTGGAAGCTTAGATGACCTCCAGCTCTGTGCCCACCAACATCTTCTCCACCGCTGATGGGCCTGGGTGAGAATTTCTCTGGGATACAGACTCAAGAGAACTGTTGCTGAGCCATATGGTAAACACTTTGAATAAGTACCACCCAAAAGTCTCTCCAGAAAGGTTGCACTAATCCATACAACCAAGAATTGTTCACATTTAACTGGAAACTAGGTGTGGAGGAGGCTTCACTGGTTCAGGTTTCCATATGCAGTAAAAGCCAGTTGGGGTGTGTCATGAACCTAACACCAGGTCTTCTGACTCCAGAGCCTTTTCATTTTCTTGGGCATCATTTTGACAGTCTTCTGGATCATAATATGGAACATAACAAGATTTCTGGGGGCTCATAATATTTAGAGAATGCATGGACTTTCAGAAATGGCATTGCTGGTGCTAATGGCAAGTTGCAGTGAAAGTAAACAGGTCCCTCATGTTCTGTGGTCTGATTTAACTTGGTCTGGGCCCTTTTGGCTGCTTTACCACAGTTGCTGTCATGTTCTTTGGGGCAGCACTTGAAAAAGCAGAGGAATTGCTGCATGTCTAAACTCCCTGCATCCCATTGGCCAAGAGCCAACATGTGCTACCTCCAGGCTAATTTGAGCTAAAAGTAAATGAGGCACAGGATGATGTACGGAGGTGTTAAATTACTGTATCGTACACCTGAAACTAACATAACACTGTGTGTTAACTAACCAGAATTGAAATGAAAACTTAAAGAAAAATAAAATAAAAGTAAATGAGGCATCATAGATCAGATAGTGCTATAAGCAGATGGGGCCCTAGAGATTGTCTAGTTCAATCCTCCCCTTTTCCAGATGGCAAAAGGGAGGGAGGCTCAGAGGGAGGAAGCCACTTACCTGAGATCATACGGTCAGAAGCAGAGGCAGGAGAGGCATGAAGGTCACCTGAAAACCAGTCTGTCACTCTTCTACTTCCCTGCTCAGCAATGTTCCCCTGCCTGCCCTTGAACTCTCAACAACCTATAAACAGTGATGCATTGGCGAATGCATAATGACCACCTCTTGAGGGGGAGAAACCAGACTCTACTGGCCAATTTCTCTGGTGTAGACACTCTGACCATGGCCATTTCTAGCTGCCAAAGAGTGGTCACTGAATTGGGGGGGGGGGTGAGATGGGCAGTGGTATGCCTGATAAGGCATCATTGCCACACAGAGAAAACAGACACCAACCGTGGCCAGGACATAGACAGAGGAAGGTCTAGGCAGCTGATCAAGAAGTGATGAGTTCCACTTATTTATTACCTCTGTTTTCAGTATAAGTTATTTGATTCTAAGTTTATATAACTTAATGTCTAGTAATGGCTGTGTTGAATAGTAGCTCGCAAAATGCCCGAAAATGTAACATTTGGCTCCTGGGAGCCCCAGTGCCCCAGTCCCAGCACACCATTGTCTACAAGGCAGTGAAACCAGCTTCTCAGTGTGGCAACTTGTGTTCCTAGTTTATAAATTTGTCTCAAGTCTTTCATTTTTTTTGAAGGTTTACTTCTTTATTTCAGAGAGAGAAAGTGCGAGCAGGAGCAGAGGGAGGGGGAGAGGGAGAGAGAATCTCAAGCAGACTCCTTGCTGAGCACTGAGCCTGACCCCTTGGCTCCACCTCAGGACCCCCTACTCCTTGCCCGCAGAGATCACGACCTGAGCTCACAGAGATCACAACCTGAGCTGAAATCAAGAGTCAGATGCTTAACTGACTGAGCCACCCAGGTGCCCCTCAAGTCATCTGAATACTCTTTAATGGAAACATGCATTATGAATAGATGGAAAGAAAAAAGGCAGAGGGTAAATGAATCATTCTGGAGAGGCATTTTCTGGGTAACTGAAGGTGTAGCTCTTTAAGCTCCCAAACTAAAGAAATTTTACCTCTGCTGGATGGACTTTTAAAAGAACAGGGTCACACCCTTTCCTACTTCATTATGCACATGGCATTATAGCTCATTACTTTCTTATTGACAACAAGAGACCTGGGGAGCTGTGGAAGGCTCTTTCTGGAATAAGGGACCTCAGCTTCTGTGCTGTTGGGGTTCTTGACTTTCTTTCTGAGGGTGTTTATTCTCACTCAATGTCCAGAGCTGTGAGTTCTTCCCACCGTCAGCATGTCTGTCTCTAGCTCTCCATCTTTCTAATTGAAAGAGAAACAAAGAGTTAGACTTATTAGAATTATATTAAAAACTTCATTAATCTGATGGGATGCAGGCCTGATGAATAAATGGCAAAATTTTTGTGCACAGATCTTACAGTATTTATTTTGGCTGCTCAGAAGCCTTTTGGCTTAAGTTTTGCTTTTTGTAGAATCTCTGAAGAGGAGCTATTTCCGGATGACTATGTTCCAGATCAGTGAGTATTGCTACAACTTATCATTTTCTCTAAGAATAGACTAAAGCTTATACACATAACAATATTTTTCATATTATATATAATCAGTAAAATGGACATTTAAAAAAATTAGATACAATTCTGTAGTCACCAAATTAGCAAACATTAGAGTCTGAGAAGAACAAGTGGTTGTAGAATGGAAAAACGAAGATTTCTCATCCGCCGCTGAAAAATTTTCTTTGCATGCCTGGTGTTTCATTATAAAAGAAAGGAAGATTCTTCTCTGGGCCAGGCACTACATCAGAGAAAAAGTCGAGCCATCCCGGTCTGGAAAGAAAAAAGGCAGAGGATAAATGAATCATTCTGGAGAGGCATTTTCCCACCATGGAGGGACTGACTCCATGATGCTGTTGGAACATGAGGCGTTCCATATGGTGAATTTTGCAAAGAACAGTAAGAATCTGAAGGGGGACGTTTGGCGCATGTCTCCTTGCTCCCAGGGGCATTCTTGAACTGTTTCAGCACAGATCCAGGCAATGGGTGGGGAAGCAGATGTAGTGTTTGAAATGTCCCCCCACCCCAATCTGGAGGAAGGGAGGTCTGTCCATGCACCCGCCATCCTGGGCAGTGCCGCTTGCTAGGGCTGGGAGCCGAAGTACACCTAGTGCTGCCTTAGTTTCACTGGTGTGTCCACTCCTTTGCTGAGAAGGAGAAAACATCAGGTCATTATCAGAGCAGGTGGTTTTCCCTACTTCCGTCTTCCCTAACTGCATGAAAGGCATCGCCGGTGCTCATCAGGGGAGCCGGCCACTGCTCTGCAGAAAAGGGACCCTTCGCGCCATTCCCAATATCCTCCTCACCATTTTGGGGCCTCATTTTACCTCTTTTCCTTAAGACTTATTAAGTCATTTGAGGAGATTCATGTGATGGACCATGGAACAGAAGTGTCCAGGGCCAGAATCAGACGGTGAGCAGGCATGAAGACAAAACCCCCCTTTCCCACCCTGGCCTCGGCTCCCTGCTGTTGCCATCACTTGGGCAACTTCTAGAAATTCTCTGGAGCTGGGGTCACCCCACGTTGGGCTGCGGGGAGTCCAGGAGCAGGTTGGCTCCCCCACAAGCCCCCTCATTGGCCTAATTAACAAGTTGGGTTTTTTCCAACTCCTGGCTGTGGCTCCCGTGGGGCTGGGCTCTGCTGGGGGTGGGCAGACAGTCTTACTTTAAGCAGTGTATTGATCCTTACATGGTCGTGAGCCCCTCTTGGGGGAGTACTCTCATGTTTTAAGTGCACGCAGTTACTCTCTTGACTGGCTTGTAAACAGGTTTTAATGGGGCTATTAGTGTAAAAGGACAGGAAACTTTCAAAAACAGCCTCTTAAATATTCATGAGGATGTTAAATCTGGCGCTTAATCACCAGTGTTTGCACACAGCTAACAGGGAGGGAGGACAGCTGACAGGCTGCCTTCACTTTGAACAATTGACAGGGCATTAATAAACGCTCCTACAGGCATGATTAATGACCAACAGAACAGACCTTTTTTTTTTTTTTTTTTAAACAAACAGAGCCCCTCTCCCTTGGGGATTCCTATTCTGAGAGGGGGGAGTGTCCCTGCGGGGTGGGAGTGGGATTGGGGGAACATGGAAGCTGGAGAGGTGCAGTCCTTCAGAACAAATCCTATCCCATCAGAAATAGTTCAGTGGGGTCCCCTCTTCCCCCTAGGATGGCTGTTCATTTCCTAGAGCATGGTTTCTCAGGGGAAACTTTCCAAAAACTTAAGCAGAAAGTCATCTCCAAAAAATTCCTACCTGGAGAATTCTTTAACTCAGCTTTGGCAGGGCCTTGAGGGAAGCACCTGGGAACTCACTGTGGGAGCTCCCTGGAGGGTCCTTACTAAGATGCCTCTTTAATACCTGAGCTCACACACTTTCAGAGTGGAGTTAAATGCAGACAAAGATGGTCAGCGGTGGCTCAGGGGCTCCTGGGAGCTGCCCTATCCTCCTCAAGCCACCTGTCTGCTTGTGCATTTTCATTCCTGGAGAGACGTCTTTCTCTCACTTCTCTCTGTAATGGTGGATGTAGAGTTCCCATTGAAAATGTACAGGAAGAGTGCTTTTTTTAACTAGTAAATGATCCATGGTGTTTTACTTCTAGAATGGACCTTGGAGACTATCTAGGTCCATCCTCACTCCTGCTACATATGGAGATTATCTAGGTGTAGAGAGATTGAAGATCTTGTCCAAAGCCACCTACTAAGGAAAGAACAGATGGTACTGGACACCAGCTGTCCCAACTCCTGGTTTGCACCCATACCGGCATGTGACTTCTCCAGGGAGAGCCCGAGAACACCCAGCTGGTTCCTCCAGGGGTGCTGGAGGCTCAAAGGCCAGATCAGTTGCAAGTAGGACAAGATTAGTACTACAAGAACCACAACCACGTTAAGCACAGAAAGTTCTGGAAAACATCCCACATTTTCTGTGTGGTGGGAAACCCTAGCTTCATTATCAGAGACCAACTCAGAAATTCAAAACCGTTTCCTTGACGTAAGTGCCAGCTGGGAGTTTTGGTTGGCAAGTTCTATCTAGAAATGAAATCAAGGCTACCTCCCATGTATAAAGTCAGAAATCCAAAAAGATCTATTTAAGGGCTAGAAAAAGCCCACTATATTTTATAATGGTTGATCAGGGCAAAAACATCAACATCTCCCATAAAACACTTCCCAGTGCCTAGCCCTTGCTGTCCACATTCTGCACACTTCCTTCCCATGTTGCAAGGTGGATATCAAGTAGCCCTTTCCCCAAGGTACTCTTCCTCTTGTTAGTGATTTAACCCTAGGGCCATGACAAAAAACTGAGAGCTTTTTGCAAATAGCACTTTCGTCATCTCATACCCCTGATGAAGAGTCCATAGTGGTGCCCTTTACATTTGGGTCTAGCGCAGGTTGGTGCTCCTCTGCACAGCCAGTTTTAGCTTCCCCTCTGAGCCAAACATATCCCTTCCTTTCCAGTCAGTGGACCAAGGAACATGCCACAGGCAATGTGGATATGATTATTAACCTTAGATTTGTTTAGAGACTCCGTGCAACATTTTTTTTTTTATGGAATGCCAACCGGGAATGAAAAATCAACCCCTCTTGCTAAACAGTTTGCATTAATGACTTCCATAAGAGCCAATCTATTGATTTTTTTTAAAAACAACACTCCACTTGTCTTTTTCATCTGGATATATAGCTGGTAGGTGTTATTGGTGAAGCAACCAATTTGAGAAATAGTTTCCTTCTCACAATTACAATGAATATATTTTGACAGTTTTCACCAATAATGGTTACAGTGTTTGGTATAAATGGGAAGCACAGATGAAGCTTTAAACCCCAGTGGAGTTGGGCACTCTTTTCTCAATGGAAGACTCACTGTCGGTGGTATGAAGTGCAAGGACAGATTCCATATGGCTTGCTAGTTAGTCAATCTGACACCACATGTTGGACAGCACAACACTGATTTCACAGAACATGACTTTGGATTGACATCATGACTCTTCCACCAAAGTCTCCTATCCTATAATGTTCTTTTTGTTTGTTTAATCAGTCAGATTTGAAGGACTCAGCATGGCTCACTGAAAATACTTGGATTAGGATGTAGAGAATTTAGATTCTACTCCCAATAATCCTCCTAATTTGGTGTGTAGATTAGGCAAACTCCCTTTCCTTACCTGCAAAATGAGTACAGTAAACCTGTCCTGTCAATCTGTTATTTCAGGTGAAGTAAGGCATACATTGACTATTTGTTGTTTCCATCTGATGTCTCACAGTCACCTTAAAATGAAACTTCCCTACATTGAACTTAGATTCTCTTCCGCTTGAAACCTACTCCTTTTCCAGCATTCTCAGATCAATCAGTGGTATCATAAATGACTCAGGTGATCGTTCCAGAAACTGGAAACTGGAGTCATCCTCTCCCCCCATTGTAGCTGATCAATATCACATTCTGTTCTGCCTTTTAAGAAAGTCTCAAATCTACTCACCCCACTCACCAGTCTGGTCCAAGCCATGTTCGTCTCCTGCCTGGGGGGGTGGGCATCACCTCCTCCGTATATTCCTGCTGTGCCCACTATTGCCTATTGGTACCCCCTAGCAGCCAGATCCATCCTCTAAAAATATAACCTGCTCATCATTCTCCTACCTAGAACCCTCCAATGGTTGCCCAAGTTCATCAACATGGGTTATCATCCATGATAGTCTTGACCCCCCTTCCCTACAGTCTTATTTTGATCTCATTCCATTTCAAACACACTGTCCTCTTTTGCTCCTTTTGTGTTTCTTTCAAGTCTTGGAGGCTTCGCAGTACAGTTCCCTCTGCTAGAAAGCTCACAAGCCAATCATTGTCCAGATGGGTCCTGCTCACCTAGATTTTAGATTTAGATTTCAGCATAAATATAAAAAACCATGCCTGTAGAAGGGACCTCCCTGCTCCCACTCCTATTCCCCAATAGGATTTCCATGATCATTATCTTGTGTAGCATTTAACAAAATTGCATCTTAACTATATATTTGTGTGACTGTTGGGACCATAAGCTCCATGAGGACCACTTTGTTTGCTCCTTTGCCCCCAGTGCCTTGACAAAGTGCTCATCACATGGCACATCTGCAAAGTTAAGGATGAATGCACATGTGAATGATGGTTGAACATCAATGAAAATGCAAGTTATTTTCACTCTTGTGTCCGTGGGATATTGAATTAAGTGGTTAGGTGAGACATCGCTCATGAGTCAGAAATTTTTTTGGCGGTAAGTTAACCAAGTCCAGAAACTCAATCTTGAACTAGTTTAAATGTCAAAGGGGAAGTTTATTGGCCTCTGTCACATAACTAAACAAAGGCAATACTGAAGATGGCTTCAGTTACTCAAAAGATGACAGTTAATTTCTCTTTTTCCTTCCATCTCATTCCTGTTTGACTTCACTCTTCAATGCAGACAGATATCTCCATAGGATAGGGAACATGGCAGCTGGGAACCCTAGGTTCACAACTTTTTAGTGTTTCCTGCCAGGAAAACTCCAGGAGGGGATTCTTCTTGAATCTTCCTTGGGTCACAGGTCCATTCCTGGTCACTGTGACTGCTGTCCCCACCGTGGCCAAGAGGATGGAGCCATCATTAATCGACCACAGAGCTCCTGGGATAAGGGTCTGTTACCAGAAGGGTGGGGTTGGCAGCCAATATTGGGTGGGGTGGGGAGGTACTGGGCTTGGCAGTTAAAGACAATAGCCACCATACAGTGAGAATCCTGTAGGAATGGAGACCAGCTGATCTGCATTCTAATGTTCATGATTTACGCCTTGATTTTTCTGGCTCCTGGCACAGCTAAGCTTCATCAGAAAACTCAGAACAGATGTGGCTTCTCTGTGCATAGATTTGGCAGCCAGCATCTTGAAATTCCATGAAAGGAGTTATTCTTTGGGTTAGGATAAGAGTCTTCCATGGTTAATTATAATTTAGGAACCTATATAAAGAGTTAGCTTTAGAATTCATGGTGCCAGTAGCCACCAATATTAACCTAACTATTGTTCTCCTCACTTGCTAGGGAGTTAGTGGTGGAGACTTTGGCATAAAAAGACAATGCTGATCCTGCCTGGTAGTAATTGAATTAATAAGTGAGATGTAGAAGATGATATATTCCCACCAATCTTCCATAGCCTAATTAAACATCACCCCTCTCTGAAGCGTTCACTGTCCTCCCATGAGGACTAATAGTTAAAGTTCTATTTATAGGATTGTTATGAGAATTTAATGAGTTAATACATATGAAGCACTGGACTGTAAGCACTCAGTGAGTTTTAGCTATGATCATTGCAATAGGACAAAAGGGAAAACACAGGCATGGTGACTACCAAAAACAGACGTCATAGCCTTTCTGTGTCCTAAGTCCTAAGTTTTTCCATCTGATACAGGTAACTTTTGCTTTAAGAATTTGCCTGGAAACCACACAATGGAAATTTCAGTAACTATGCTGGGGCTGGGTTATCTCATGCACAGCCATTTTTCAACTGGGTTCCTCCAATAGCTTTGCAAAATGTAGGTATTGTTCTAATATTTTGTGCTTAAGGCTCACTGGTAGAGTTTGTTTGAAATGTGCTTTTCTTGAGTCTCCTCCTGAGAGATTCTGATTTTGTAGGCCTGGTGGAGGGGGTCTAGGAATGTCACTTTCTAACCATAGCTTCAGTGAGTCTCCTGTAGGTGGTTTCATGGACTGAGGTTTGAGAAACAGACCCAGAGGAAGGTGCAGTTGGAATGAGGAAAGATGGGGAAAGTAAGCAGTACTTTATGGTTGGGGTTTCCCAAAGTCCCAAAGTGCTCCGCACTTGGAAGAGAACTCCATTGTGTTGCCCTCGTGTGCCAGCCAGGGTGAGTGTCACATATGTACAAGTCATCCATTGTGTCTACTATTCTAGTCAGCCTATAGCCATCTGGACCGGTGACAGGGTCGCAGCTCTGTCAAGCCCCAGATTCAGCATCCATTCATTGTTGAGCTGACAATTATGAAGAGGAGATGGTAGTGGGTAGAGGCCTGGACTGTCAGAGGTTCCACAGAATGAATGTCTTTATGGACATCATGGTGGAAGCTCCCCTTAGATCCTGTCCTCTTGCGTGAAGTGATTTCCAGGAAGGTTCAGGAATAGATTTTGAATGGTCAGATGCAATCCCAAAGACCCTGCCCTTTGGGAAGGAGTTGGTGCGTATTAAGGCAGCCTATCAGAGGAACGTGCATTACCAACTCTTATGCTTTTGTATTAAGCATTATGTCTCATCTTTACAGTCAGATTAATGGAGATTAGTGGTTCCACTTAAGAGTTTAAACATTGTGCTGACCCAAATTGTTGGAGCCATCATAACATGGTGCTATATGTTTAAGGGCTGGACCAGCTGGTAGTTGAGTGGGGGAGGGGAAGGTCTACATTTTCGCAAAGTGATTTCATTAATTGTTTTGCGAAAGAAAGCTGGGGTGACTCTTTATACATAATGCATATATGGCACTTTCCCTACTTTCCACACACTTAAATGCCCATCAGCTCAGTCTGGTGATGCTCCCTTGCTAAGAGGACATTTAATAATCAACGGTCACTCACGCTTGCCTCCCTTGGCTTCTGTGGGTGGAGCCCAGTCCCTGAAGTCTCAAATGGTTTCATTAATGTCTTTTATCCATGCGAAGGATAAAAATAAATCTCTCAAAAGCTCTTAGAAACCCTATACCCTGTATGTAGGAGGAAAAAGGAGGATGGCTGTTAATTAATAAACTTAAACTGTCTCTGCAGGAACACACAGCTGTGATCCAGAGAATACATGAACCAAACTTAGCCTCTGTCAAGTCAGAGTTACTCTTTATTCATTGGACAGATTAAGGAATTGAAGACTCTGTGTCTTAATTCAGGCTGCTATAATGAAATACCATAGACTTGTTGACTTGAACAACAAATGTTTATTTCATGTAGTTCTGGAGATTGGAAAATCCAAGACCAAGGTGATGCCAGATTCTGTGTCTGGTGAGGACCTGCTTCCAGGTTTTCAGGTTTCCATCTTCTCTTTATGTCCTCACATGGCCTTTCCGTGGTGAGTGCAGATGGTGAGATGGGGAGAGAGCGAGATCAGGTCCCTTTCTCTTTTTATCAAGACATTAATCCCATAAAGAGGGCCTCACCCTTATGACCTCATCAAACCCTTATTGCTTCCCAAAGACCCCACCTCCAAAACCATCACATTGAGGGTCCCTCCTTCCCTGTATGATTTGGGGGTGATGGACCATTGCACTATGTGTTATAAAGTTGAAGAGGAAGTCATGCATGAATTTTGCTTTAAAGCAAAGTGTATCTTTCTTAGCACGTATACTCAGGGCATATCCTCAGAGGGGAAGAACGTGGTTGGAAATAGTCAACATCTGCTTGGAACTAAATCTGGTGAATAAGATGAGTGAAGAGGCTGGAGAAGGGCATGCTTGGCTAAGAGGAGATAATGTGACTAGTTTTGTTGTGGGGCCAGCTGGAGCTGGAGGTTAGCAAGAAAAGAAGCCCCCAAATGCTTGGCATAAAAGCAGCATCAACAGATGCAAAGATTAGTATGGGGCAGAAGGGATCAGGATTTGGTGGAGGGAGGGTGTGTGTGTGAATTGTAAAGGCTCTGCCCGTCCATTCTCCCTCAACTCTAGTTGTGAATCACTGGTCTAAACTGTCAAAGGGATGCCCTGGAACAGGAGCACTCATTTAATACTCAGAAAGTTTTGTTCTAAGAAATGTTCTCTTAATGTGTAAGCATACAAGGATATACGTGGCATAGAAGGATTTTTTAAAAATGATTTTATTTATTTGACAGACAGAGATCACAAGTAGACAGAGAGGCAGACAGAGAGAGAGGAGGGGGAAGCAGTCTCCCTGCTGAGCAGAGAGCCTGATGCGGGGCTCGATCCCAGGACCCTGAGATCATGACTGGAGCTGAAGGCAGAGGCTTTAATCCACGGAGCCACCCAGGCATCCCAGAAGGATTTTTTTTTTGAAGTGGCTTCTACTTCATGTTTTTCTAAGAGTATTTAGAAATATCTTCATAGTTTCAACTTTCAAACAATTTCCTCCAAACTATTTATTTTAACATTTAATGCATTTACTGCAAACTATTTAATGCAAACTATTATTTTAACCAGAAGAGCATCAAATAACTCCCCTACGAATGCTGATGATGTCAGTAGCATTGGAAAGACATGTTAGTATTACTATGATTTTATCATGTTATGGAGCAAGAATCTAAGGTACTTAGATTAATGTCAGAATCAGGATTTTAACTTCTGGCTGTATGACTTATAATTTATGGTGATGACAAGAAGATTGCTGTGTTCTGCACCATTTCCTGCCTGTGCAGAGAGAAGGAAGGTGGGAATTCCTCCACGTCAATCAAATCTGTTTGGCCTGGTTCTTTTAGGGGGCCCAGATGTGGTTCAGAGGTCATCCCTTGGAGGCTTGAAAATTCAACATTGGCAGAGCGCTGTAAATGTTAGGGTAGAGATAAAACTTCATTAATGCCTGAAGGCCTGGAATCTTACTTTTAAAAAAGATTTACTTATTTATTTTAGAGGAGGTAGGGAGAGAATGAACAGGAGGGGCAGAAGGAGAGGGAGAGAGAGTCTCCGATAGTCTCAGTGCAGAGCTCCCGACCTCTGAAGCGGAGACCACAACCTGAGTCTGAACCAAGAGTTGGATGCTCCACCAGCGGAGCCCTCCAGATGCCCCCCAGAGGGCCTGGACTTCTGGCACAGAGCCAGGGAACTGGGGAAGTGAAGCAATGCCATTTCCTTACTTCTGTTGGCCATGATTGTTCGAGACTGCTTTGCTGTGAGATATTAAAATAGTGGTTGGATTCCCTGTTGCGCCGACTCTTCCTTTCTACCTCTGTGTGGGTCTCCTCCCTGCCTCCCTGACCTGATGCCCCACCCAAATGCTAAATCTATTCCCTGAAGTTACTGATAAGTCTATAACTATCAGCATCAGCACCACCTGGGCGCTCGGGAGGCTCTGCCCCAGATCTACTGAATCAGAAGCTGCATTTTTCTCTTTTTTCCTTTCCCTTTTTTTTTTTTTTTTTTTTTGGAGAGGGAGCAAGTGTTGGAGGAGCTGGAGGCAGAGGGAGGGGAGACAGAGAATTTTAAGCAGGCTTCACGCCTAGTGCTGACCAGGTGCTGGGCTTGATCTCACAACCCTGAGATCATGACCTGAGCTGAAATCAAGAGTCAAATGCTTAACTGACCAATCCATCCAGGTGTCCCTCAGAAATACATTTTAACAAGACACCCCGGGGCTGACTTTTTAAATTTGAGAAGCAATGCTCTAATGAACCCACAAAACACTTCTGTAGGTAGAGGTCAGGTGACCTCGGTACAGGTGACGCTCTGTGGGGGTCTGTGGTCAGCCTGGAATGAAAGGAAGCCTTGGAGAGAGAGAGCTTGCATGGGAACACCTGAAGTTTCCTGCTCCCTGCCTTTCTTCCTGTCTTTATTCTTAGAGTCAATACCACCTGGATGAACTCTTTGGGTATTATTTAATATGCCCCGGGCCAAGGTTAAGAGAAAGTGACAGTTTTCTTGTAATCACACATTCTTGTAGGGGGGAGAAGAGATTTGGTTATCGTCTATCTACTGTTTTGAGCAGACGTCACTTCTACTGCATCTCAGATACACAATGACCTGCTCTTGCTCAAATACTTCTGGTGTTGGAGATTTCCACTGCTTCCTGGGCAGCTGACTCCATTTTCATTTTCCAACAAACATTTGTCAAGTGCCTTCTGGGCGTCAGGCTGTGTTAGGGCACAGAGACACACATGTCAGTCTGTTCCTGTCTTCAGGTGGTTACCAGTTTGTAACTTCAACTGCATGAAATATATCATATTCTCCTGAAGTCTTCCCCGGGCTGATTAACTCTATGATGGTGATGGTATATATATATATATATATATATATATATATGTAGGTGTATGTGTGTACAGTATATATATACAGTATATATACAGTATCCATATGGTGTGTGTGTATATGTAAATATACATGTTTTGGAATTAGTGTGGGGAGTAAACCCTAGCTGTGTAATCATGGATCACTGTGAGTCTCCGTTGCTTCTTCTGTACTAGGATTATTTTGCTGGTAGCACTAACACAACTCTGGTAAGCTTTAGCAGAAAGATTGTTTGACCCATGGAACCCAAGGAATGAGTGAATAGGCCCACTGCAGTGAAGCCGTTGGGCTTCAGGAACTCTTGCAAACAAAAAGTAAAAATCCATGAGTTTCTCGTTGTCTCTTTCTGCTTGCCTTGTTGACTCTTGTCTCTCTCTGCATCCAATTTTATCAGAGTGGGAAATGTGACTGCATTTTACAACTCGAAGGGCCTCTAAGGAAGTAATTAAGGTTAAATAAAGTCATAAGGGTGGGGCTCCGATCCTATAGGATTTGTGACCTTGTAAGAAGAGACACCAGAGAAATCAATCTCTCTATCTCTAGGCATGCACGGGGGTCAGGGGATGGGGGTTGCTGGGGGTGGGGAGGTCATGTGAGGACCTGGCCAAAATCCAGCCATCTAAAAGTCAGGAAGAGAGACTCTCCAGAGACCCACCACATTGGTGTTCTGATCTTGGACCTCCAGCCGCTAGACCCAAGAAAATAACTTTCTATTGCTTAGGTCCCCCCACCTGTGGTGTTTATGATAGCACTCCAGGCAGACTAACACAGTCTGCATTCCCCTAGCAACTAATGATGTGGAACATCTTTTCATGTGCTTACTAGCCATTGGAATACTGTCCTTGGAGAAATGTCAGTCCAGATCCTTTGCTCATTTTGAAATTGGGTTGTATGTAGTTGAGTTGTAGCTATGGCTTTTTGTTCATTTCATAATTTCTTGTCCTTTCATTACAGATGTTCTTTCTCACCCACAAATCAGTTGACCACTGGTTGTGGCTCCCATGTGTGGCTTGAATCCGTCCTCACTGCTGTCATCTGGGCTATAAGCTTCCCTCCTTTTCCTCTCTCACTGATTGTCTCTCCACCCCTGAGTCCAGTCTCCATAAGACAAACAGAATCTCAAATCTATCATGTCTGTGTCTGGCCACCACCATGCCCAAAACCATTCAGTCCATCTTTAATTCCTTGCCATGAATTTAAATTCCTTTACATGGTTTTAAAGTCCTTCATAATCTGCCTCCTATCTACCCTTACCACGCCCCCCCTGCCCAGTTTCACTTCTTGCTATTCTCCTAAAAATCTAGAACATTTCCTTTTTCTCTCACTCAGGACGCATCATGGTGCATTTCAAAGTCAGTGTAGAGATCAGTAGCCTTCACACTTAACCATTTTAGCATGCAAATATTAACATCTCTTGTTTGTTCTGGAAACATTTAGTGTCTACCATGTGCCAAGCATGGGACTGAGTGGTGAGGTCATGGAGAGGAATGCAACTCAGGCAAGTCTTGGGGAGCGGCTGCCTTTAGCTGGGAGGGGTTATGAAAAAGCTATTACTAACCAACAAGCTAAGTGCTATGACGTAAATATAAATAAGTGGTTATGAGATCAGAGAGGGTGGAGAATATTTTCCTGATGGAGGTAAAATTTGTTCTGAATTTCAGTGGGTAAGGTGGAGTAAGCCCTGCCAAGGTGGTTGGGTCACGGACTTCCACGTGGAGACAGCAGCAAGAACAAAGGTGAGATGAGTTTCCTCAACTAAAGCATGGAGATTACAGTTCAGAGCATTCCCTTGAGGACATTATGAGATAACAAATGGGACATAAGGTTGTGTTGAATGGGACACATTTCCACTAAAAAAAAAAAAAAAAACCCAAAACACTTTACTCATTTTTTTATCTGAAACTCCAACATAAGAGGGCATCTTGCATTTTTATTTGTTAAATCTGGAAATCTTAATGGGATAACACTTATCACACAACCCAATATATAGATATTAAATTTAACTTTATGCTGTTTAAATGGAGTGGGGGAAGAGGAATAAAACCTAAAGGTAGGAGGGCCAATAATGTATAATAAAGAATTTGGTTCTTGATGTCATTGAAGTTTTCCCTTTCAGGAGTCAGGGCATTTCCTGCCAAGTGCAAACTTTGCATTTAAATAGGTTCTCCTTTATGGTTACAAATGCTCCTAGAAAAAGGCTGATGGGCTTATTCATGGTGGGGGTCCTTCAAGCCATCCAGTGAGCACAGTTCTGTGGTCAGTGGAACAGGAAGGAAATAGGAGGCCCAGTTTTGCTCCAGGGCATTTAATTGAACTAGCCTTCCTTTCTCTGTCTGTCGTCTGAGGGTTTCTGAAAATCCCATGATCTGTAGAAAAAAATCATCACTGAAGTGCCTCAAGAATGCTGTGGCTTGGTTCTCCACCCCCCCGCCCCCGGCTCCCATCTGGGCCTTCTTGGAGGGATGAGGCATTTCCCCCCAGTCTTCTGGACACCCCAAGGGCCCAGCTCCAAGGACTATGTTTCCTGACCCCTTGTAGGAGGGAAGTCAGGCAGCTTGCAGCCCTAGGTGATATGGCTGTACCTAGATGTGCTTAACAAATTGCTTGTTCACTCAATTACATTTTATTTAATCATCTGTAATCATATAAATTATGCCTGATGGTAGTAAATGTTCGTGTCAGTTCCTAATTACAGATTGATTAATTGGCTGGGGTGATCTGTATTACTACTTAGATAAGAATATATGAAGATGATGATAAATTAGGTCTGGTGATACTGAGCCCAGGAACATGGAACATTTCCAAGTGCATCCCACTTTTGGGGGGTGGGAGAGCCATTCTCCCTTCCCTGACTCCTTCCCATCAGACACCTCCAGGAGGGTTTGTTTCCTATTGATTGATTGATTTTGACAATATCGGAGTCAATAAATATTTACTATTATTTAGTTAGTGTATGTGTGTGTAAAATTTTGGCCATGCCATGCTTTCTTTTTTGGCTGTTGGCAGAGACGAATAATGACAAGCTCATTACATTCAGTTGGGCTCATAATAGCCTACTGGGCCGCGAAAGTTCCCAAGGTTGAATTTGGCCTGGAGAGCAGGAATCCAGAGAGTAAGGAGGTGGGGGAGGGGACTCTAGCAGCGTCTATAGAACAATTTCCTATTGGGTAATTTTGTCTTTCTGTTTCCTTGCAAGTTAGAATGTTAGGTGGCCCAGACATAACTTACAGTTTTTCTCTAGCAACAACAGCCCTTTGTGGTGTCTTCAAGGCAACTTGCCTGGGATGTGTAATGATTAATTCTCAGCTTTTGAGAATATAATCTAATTAGAAGGCAACCTACTTCCATCATCCTTGCCCCCTTCCCACTCATATCTGAGGTTAAAGGTAAAGATGTGGCAACATGGGCTAAGACATGTAAAGAGGAAAACGGAGGAATCTGATAATCTAGGAGTGGACCCTAGTTTCAAGGAAGGGGCTTGAGACTTCATTCCAGGTTTCTTGCCTCCTGAGAAGTAACGAACAGAGGAAGGATGGCAGAAAAGCCCGTGAGTGTCCTATACTCTGAAGACACAGCATCCCAGGGGGTTGTTAGCTGGAGAAGACCGTCAGCAGACCTCTCTTCTTGACAAATGAGCTACAGTGGGAGCTCCTCCCGTTTACTTTATTAGCTGAAGTTCCCTAGCTGATTTTTCTCTCATGTCCTGTTGGCTAAGGTTTGCACCCAAGTCTACCCTAAATCAATCATTGTCGAAGGAATTGAGATACAACTGTGATTGGCCTAGACCAATCATGTGTGACTCCCTAGTGGTCTCTAGAGGAGGACCACCTTCTCCGAATATATGGCCTGTTAGAGGGTGGTCATACCTGACAGGGACACTTGGACAAAATTAATACTGAGGGTCTATCAGTTACCAAGAAGTAAGAGTATGTGGAGTATGTGTGTGCATGTGTACAATTAGGGGCAATTGTTGTGTGTTGAGTTGGCAGCCAATGGTATCTGCTCTGGGAAAGACACTGGAAAACACAAAAATGCAGGAACCATGAATATCTCATATCATATCTGTAGGAATGAAGATTTGAGTGATTCAGAGGAAAAACACAAAAAATAAGGTCTATCCCTCCGTATGATTTGGCTTTTATTTAGTTCTTCTAATTTTGCTTTCCGTAATAATACCTTGCCGTTACAGATGGCTCTCACAGTTTTATTCTGTGCATCATCTAGAGGTGTCATAGCTGATCTACTAAAGAAACCATGGGAATGTGGGGAGGACCTTATTAGTAGCCTACTTAGCCTCCATTCTCTCTACTCCTTCTTTCAAACTGCATGAACCCTGATGGATGCCATCCCCAGCTTCAGAGGAGGGTCATCATGACTCTGAGCCAACTGGAGTTCAGTAGCCTCCTGGCAAGGGTTACAGGAAGGAACAAGGATGCACACAGCCTTGATTGCCACTGGCAGCCTTCTTGGGAATATGTGGGAGCAAGTGTTAAACTGAACAGGACGCACTAGGAGAGGGAAAGAAACTATGGCCTCAGTGACATCACGGAGCCAAACCTGGAGCTAAGCCTCTGACCCTGCTAGGTTGGATGACAATTTTCCTTATGACTTAAGCCAATGTGAATGGAAGTTTCTGGTTACTTGTTGTTGAAAGCACCTTCCTGAGTGAAACAGACATCCATTTTTATTTTGTTTTACAGATGAAGAAACTGAACAAGTGGAAGTAGGTGAGCTGCTTCATGTCCTACGGCCAAGAGAGTGACGGAAGGATGGAAGCCGAGTCTTCTCACCCTGAGTTGATTTATTTGTTTTTGTTTTTGTTTTTCCACCTAATTCCATCTTATGAAGGACTACTTTCCAGTGATCAGAAGTACCTTGAGCTGATCTGGGGAGGCCAAAGGGAAAGAATGAAATGTTTCCTAGGAGCCCCAGTAGGGACAGGCTGAGAAATCTAATTCCCCCTGAGTTGGCTGCTGGCTGCCATCTGGATGAGATAATTATTACCCTGCCCTTTCTTTAACTGGCTCTGTTGTGGGAACAATGGATTCCCATGAATTGTGCTGGTAAACAATATCTTTTTTGCTTCCTGGGGGAAATTTACAAGACAAAGGAGGAGCTTACCCCCACCGAGAACGAGGGACTGGACGGAGAAGGGGAATAGACTCATGAGCCTTGGCAACAGTGCCTCCAAGGAGATGCAGTATCTAGAGCCAATTCTAGCTCCTGCCCCGAGAGGCCACAGCCCTCCACCCCTGACATTCTGTCAGCTCCACGTAGGAACTGGCTGGTAGATGCCCTGGTGCTGAGAAGTCAATTTGTGTTGCAAGCCTGGCCATAGCCTGGATGATTCCACGGGCAGCTCTGCTGCTGAGATGGCTCCTTGGGGCTGTCCTGTACTGGGCATATCATTGCCTAGCCTTTTGATTCTTGCCTTCACTAGTCACTGGATGTAGGATGCCGCTGGAAGGGTATGACTTTGAGCAAGGTGGCTTTCTGCAGGTGAGGCAGTCCTGAAGGGGTGGACAGCTGAAGACTAACCACTGACCCCACTCCTGGACAGCTGGACCACCAGTCCTTGAAGAAAGACCTGGCTGGTGCATCTGTGTGTCCATCACACCTGCCCCACTAGCCATCCACTGAGACTCTCCCAACCTTGAATTCTTCTTTGGAGACCAAGACTCTGTTTTCTCTTCCATCTATGAAGATACCATGGGAGAAGGAGCTGCTTGAACAGGGAGACTTATTGTAACATCGTATAATGTGTCCATGCCTGCTGTGAGCCCAGCTGGAGGTGGGGACAGGTAGTAACTAACAACCAAACCTGAGCGGCTGGGGGGCCACTTTGCAGCGTCAGAAGGAGACCTTCCAATGGGGAAGCAGCTCTGGCCTTTTTAGGAAGGACAGCCAGAGTGAGTGCTGGCTAGCCCCAGACTGTGGTATCAGGTGCAAAGCCTGACTTTGCCTCTTTTTCCTCATCTGTAAAATTCGGGTAATCTCTCCCTTTCTGCCCCTTGTATAAGACTATTGTGGATGTAACTCTGGTAACATGTATGAAAACAGATTAAAAGTCAACAGAACTGTGGATAGTGTCGCGATCATGTTTATTACTAGTGGAAGTGGCTGATGGACAGTGTGAAAGCCAAGTCCCACACGTGGTGGCCCGATGCTGGAAAAGAAAAATGCGAAGTGTAATGCATTTGATTCAGGGGCAATGACTTCCTCTGAGCACCAGTCCCCCCAAAGAACCCTATGCCTTCTTCCCTAGAAGGCTGCTGAACTCTCACGTCTCTGTGGCTCAGGAGTGGGTTCTTCTCTGACCCATTTGCCTTGTGTTTCCTCTTTGTGCACTTATTAACGTGGTCTTCTAGAAGTCTTGGATTGTGAGCAGTAACCCTGGTGAGAGCATTAGCTCTTGGATGGCAGGGATGATGGCCTTCCTTCTCTGTCCAGTCTAGAGCCTGTCTGACCCAGTCTGGACACATTCTGGACACAGGATATCTAAGTTCTTCAATTGTAGCCCACAGTTGAGAGGTGGTAGGTGGTAGGTGGACTGATGGTGGGTACCCAAAATGGGCTGATAGATGGGCAGGGGGTCGAGGCTGCCCCTCAGCAGGTCAGGGACTTACAGACTAATAGGCTCTGGGGGAGACAATGTGGTCATTTGTCACACTTCCTGACACTTTTCTCCCTTTTCCCACCAATCCAATATTTAGCACCTATTTTTGAAATACCTGAAACATGCTTGGGGGTGGCGGGAGATCTAGCATTGAATATAGCAGAGTAAAATCCTTGGCCCTGGGGAACTTACACACTGGATGGGGGTCAGGAGAACATAATAAACAAACTGGCCATAAAATATATATTGTATATATATTGTATCAGACGGTGATGATTACACAAAAATATCAGGCAGGGAAGGGGAATAGGCTGTGCCAGAGATGGAGTGGAGGAAGGAAAGCTGTTTTAAACAAGGTGGTCAGGGAAGGCTTCTCTGGGAAAGTGACATTGAACAGAAATGTGAAACAGAAGAAGGAGCAGCCATGTGGGTATACGAGGGAACAGCATTCATCCCTGGGGAGGGGGTGTGTGAAAAGCATATGCAAAGGCCCTGAGGTGGGCCCTTGTCTGGCAGTTTTGAGGTATGGCAGGGAGATCAGGGGCCGGAGCAGGGTGGTGGTGGTGAAACAATGATCAGGAGATGATCAGAGAGGTGGTGGGGTGGGGGGTAGGATGGCCCACACCAGAAAGGACTTTGCAGGCCTTTGCAAGCACCCTGGCTTTTGCTCTGAGCGAAGTGAGGAGACACTGCAGGTTTCTGAGCCCAGGAGTGATAGGATCTGGTTTAAGTTGAGAAGGATGTATCTGGCTGGTGAGTGAATAGACAGTAGGAGACAAAGGATGGAAGCAGGAAGCTCAGCAAGGAGTCTGTTGTACTAATCCAGGTAATAGGGGAGGGGAGCTTGGACCAAGCTGGTAGCGTGGAGCTGGTGAGAAGTGGTTGGGTTTTGGAAGCATCCTGAAGGTGAGGGCAAGTCATTAAAGATACTGGTCCACAGAGTAATTCAGACTGCAAAGGAGACTTCTGCCTGAAGTTGTACAGGTAAGTGGCAGCAGGACTAGAATCACCTGAATGAAACTGACCTCTGTGTCTGGACGGTGCTTCCGGTGTGTTTGATGTGCCTGTCGGCTCGTGTGCATGTGCCTCTGTGAGTCCTTGCGTCCACCGGGGAGCAGGTGGAGCTGGCTGGAGCAGGCAGAGGCCGTGTGGGGGAGGTCTGCATCTCAGCCCACCATCTCTTTCCCCAGCCAGCCTGTCCTGGTCTTCTGGCACCTTCCATGGGCTCTCCGCACACCTGTCCCTGCTGATCCCTGGTCCCCGCTGATCTGGCTTTCATGAAGCATCCCCCTCCTGCATCTGCTCTCACTGTGGAGAGCAAAGATTGAACCCTTAGGGCATCATGCTGATGACTTCTTTTTTTTTTTTTTTAAACATGTAATTCTCTCTTTCTGCGATTCCCAACTGACCAGCTCTGTGGCTGGGCAACTTTTTAATGCCTTTTTATGCCTTGGAGCCTGGATAGGCCTGGGTGGAGGCAGATGGGGTGGGCAGGAGAGGACAGCTCGCACAAGCAGCTGACAGGAGGGAAGTCCTGCTGAAAGGTCTTTTTGTGTCTGGAAGTGGAAGTCGATGCTCAACCATCAGTTGGGAGAAATACGCATGATAGGGCACCTGGGTGGCTCAGTGGGTTAAAGCCTCTGCCTTCGGCTCAGGTCATGATCCCAGGGTCCTGGGATCGAGTCCCACATCGGGCTCTCAGCTCAGCAGGGAGCCTGCTTCCTCCTCTCTCTCTGCCTGACTCTGCCTACTTGTGATCTCTGTCAAATAAATAAATAAAATCTTAAAAAAAAAAAGAAAAGAAAAGAAATATGCATGATACCAGAAAGGAAAAGGAATTCCCACTAGAATATTAAAAAGACTACTCCCGGCGGTCCCCAGGTCCCAGGATTCCTCCTTGTGGTTTTGTGGGTGGGTCTCCTCTGGTTCTGCCGGTTGTGACAGGAGCTCTAGGAAGTGGTGGTCCCCTTAGTTCGCTGTTTTGGACATCTGTACACAGATGAGTCTTTCCTCATCTACTGTGAACTTGATTTTGGGGCATTGATGGCACAAAGATGCAGCTCTCTGTTCCCCGTGACCACCCACCCACCTGAATGGACACGACAGAGAGCTTTTCACTTGTTTGCCCCAAAGCAGTGTTTTCAAACAGGGCTCATTACGGGGGCTTTAAAAAAATTAATTTTATTGAATATAAAAACTATAAACAGCTGTACAGTGACAAATCATCTGTCTCCCCATCAGTGCCCTTCCCCTTGTCAGTGGTTCTGGGCTACCGTCCCGGAGGTTCTCACACAAGCACATATTAATATAGATCTTTCTACAGCTTCTGTACAACATGCAGCTAATTGGACACATTGTCTCACACTGCACTTTTTCACTTAATATACTTCCGGTATGTTTTTGTGTCGACACAGAGTCTTTGACATTCCTTTTCCAGCTGCGTGGTGTCGACGGAATGGGGGGTGGCGGCATTCGAGAAATGCAGATCATCAGGCTCTGCCCTGGGCTGTTGCTTCTGAATTTCTTAGGGACCAGCATTTCCAGATAACTCTCCAGGTGATTAGAATGTAAGCCTAACACTTCACTCATTGTCTTTCCTGCCTAGACCTTTTTGGTCAGCTGGGACGGCGTCCTCCTTCTGCCTTTCCCATACAATTATGGAAGGCTGGAAAATGCCTCCCTTCCCCCAGATATAGTCACTTCTCAACCCTGGGACTTGTGACTATTACCCCATCTGGCAAAAGATGCGATTGAGTTAAGGATCTTGAGATGGGGAGAGTGTCCTGGACTACCAGGTATTGGTGGTCTGCCATTGGAGTCGGCCTCCACCTTCTCATGCCTCCCGGCTTCTGTCTGCGTCCGATCTCCCCTCAACCATCCCTGGGATCGCATTTAGGACCCACCCGGCTAACCCAGGATACTCTCTCCATCTCAAGATCTTTAACTCAATCTCTTCTACAAGAATCTTTTACTTATAAAGTGACATTTATGGGTTCTGGGGGTTGGGTCCTGCCTTCGGGAGGCCATTATTCAGCCTGCAGCAGAGAAGTGGACTGGCCGGGTGAAGGCGAGGAGAGTATTCCAGGAAGGGATCAGCATGTGCAGAGGTGTGGAGGAAACAGCGGGAAAGCTGCAAACTCCTCTTCCAACGTCCAGTCTTTGGTGATGTGAAGAAAAAGGACACCTTCTTTCTGATCATTTCCTTGTCCAGGCTGAGTCTTCTTAATGTCTTTGCTGATTTCTTTTCTCTTTTTAAGATTTCATTAAAAAAAAATATCTGTACACCCAATGTGGGGCTTGGACTCACAATGCTGAGATCAAGAGTCTCATGGTTCACCGACTGAGCCAGTCAGGAGCCCCTGTCCTCACCCCTGTCTTACGGGGCTATTGCCATTCAGGATGTGGACCCTCCCGGCTGATGGAAGGTCTCTCTGGCTTTTCAGTCTGTGCTCAGCACCCTGACCCTCCCCAACCCCCAGCATGCTGTGCGGCTGATCTGGTCCTATAGGAAGACTGTGAAGTGAGAGACATTGGTCTCAGCGATGCTTTCTCTCTGCTGCCTTCAGGTGACTTTATTCATTGATTCAATGAACATTTACTCAGCTGCATCTGTGTGCAGGTCTGGTTCCAGGAACTGGGGACAGACTGCTGGGCAAGGCAGGCAAGGTCCGCATGTCCTGGAGTTCTGGGGACTGGTGTCAGAGTGCTGAACAAGGCAGGTGAGGCTATTTTTTAGGGGGCAGAGGGAACAGGATAATAAATGAGTGAACAGCCATATGAACAAGAGGTTTTCAGACAGAAAGGAGGGCTGCAAAGTTGACCCAGGGGTGCTGAGATAGGAAGGGGTGCACTTTGTTAGGGAGGGTGGGGAAGGCCTCTCAGCAGAAGGACAAGAGCCTTGGAGTTGAGCATTCAAGCAGTGGGAGTGGCCGCAGCTGAGGCCCTATGTGGGGAAGAGCAGGTGAGTTAACAGAACAGGAGGGCCAGGGGGACAGGGAAGAGGGTGACTTTGGAGGCACATGAAGAGGCCAGCTCATGTAGGACACTGAAAAGCAGCATCAGAACTGCAGCTTCTAATCCAAACTTGCTGGGAAGTTGTGTTAGCGGAGGGTTCTACCAGGTGTCCCCGTAGCAGGTGCACAGAGCAGGGGGCAAATGGGTTCGTGAGTGTGGCCCTTGGGGGCTGTGCTGGTTAATTTAATTGGTCAGTTTGACTGGGTTAGGGGATGCCCAGAGAGCTGGTAAAGGTTGTTTCTCGGTGTATCTGCGAGGGTGTCTTTGGGAGAGATTGGCATTTAATTGGTAGACTGAGTTGAGGGGGTGCCCTCACCAGGCTGGGCGGGCATCATCCAATCCCCTGAGGGCTTGAAGAAAACCAAAAGGTGGAGGGAGGGAAGATTCACTTTTTCTGCTTGAGCTGAGACCTCTATCTTTTTCTGCCCTCGGACATCAGTGCTCCCAGTTCTCAAGCCTTCAGATGTGGACTGACCTACACCATGGGCTTTCCTGGGTCCCCAACTGGCAGGCAGCAGATCCTGGGACTTCTGAGTCTCCATGATGGTTTGACTGTCATAAATCTCCTCTTCTCCCTCTCCATCTGGCTGGTTCTGTTTCTTTGGGGGACTCTGACTAATAGAGGGGCCTGAAGACACACGTAGGGCAGCCCTGGGCACATTGGAAATCAAGACGTGGCCTGAGTAAGCTCATCCGGGGAGTAGAGAAGAGGAGATGCATTTCTGATGCCCCTCTGAGCTGGCCAGTATTTGGGGACCAAGTGGGAGAGCAGGTCCGACAAAGGGAAGAGCAGGAGAGGCCGAGGATAGAGGAGGAGGACTAAGCGGGAAGAGCACATCTCAAGTGAGGGGTGGTCAACGCTCGCCTGTCCTCTCTCCCTGGAAGATGTGTTGTGGATTAATTAATTTCTTCCAGTTGTAAAGTCTCCTGGGTGGGAGGTTTTGAGAGGGATCAAAACCCAAGGCAGACTTCCAGAATTAATGCAACGTTGCAGGGAGGGCTTCTGTGTCATGTCTTTGGGTCCTTGTGATGGCCATTTATAACCTTTTGGAGGCCCAGCCTGTTGGAGAAACAGTCAGGAGACTGAATAAGATTGGCAGGGGGGAGCTCAAAGATGCCATGTTTATTATCATCTAAAACTTGCTCTCAGCCTCTGACAGGACTGTTTGGAGAGTCACTCTGTGTTTCGGGAAGCTTGCTCCCATCATTCCACCGCATCCAAGCTGCTTCTGCATGGACACCTGCCATTGTCTCAAGCGCCTGCCAGGCTGTCAGCAATCCAGACATCTGTCCCCCTACCCACCCTCCAACACACCCAGTGGGACTTTCTGAACATCCTGTCAAGTGTAGTTACAAATATTTCTATGGAAATTGGAACACAGAGTTGATCCATTTCACCCTGGAATAAATGGCTGTCCTGCATTGGGAGACGCTGGACTAGTGACTCTAAGGCCCTTTCATCTGGAAGACTCTGAGATCCGATGACAAATTCTTGGTGAAAATGATTGAGCGATGACAGGAGACGCACTCTTAAATGCAGCCCCAGTGCAGGGGATCTTACTCAGCAGAATTAGGCATCACTACCTCATGCAAGTGGCGTGAGCATGGCTGCCGGCCAAGGCATGGACAAGGCGTCCCGGGTGTGAGCGGAGCATTTGTATGACCCAGGAGATGAAGATCAGTCCTCTGGTGCTGTGGCACTCGAGACCCCCCTCAGTCTGGCCCCAACCTGCCCCCCACCACAGGATGCTGTGGCTGCCTCCTTCCACACCTGTCCTCATCCTCCCCACCTCACACGCCAGCTGCCGCTTTCCTCTCTGCTCGTGCTCTCGGCCTGCTGGTTGGTCCGCCCCTGGCACTGGACCTCCTGACCTGGTCACCATGCTGACCTCCGTGTCCAAGAGGACTTCCTCCCCTGCTGGCGGCTGGATCTGCTCCTGACACTGCTGCTTCCAGGCCTCTTCCTCGACCTCTGTTGCATCCACCTTTCCTGCCCAGCCTGGCCCGAGATGACACATTTTGCAAACACATTGCTATTGTCTGGCCCATTTCCCTGTGTCCTGTCTGGGTTGTGCTTCCTCAGCTGTGGTCTTTGCTTCCCACATAACTGGTCCTCTCTCTCTTCTTGCAATGGGTTTCTCAAGGGCTTCCTTGTCCAGGAAGAGGGTCCTCTCACATCTGCGCTGGGTAAGCTCGGTTTTCTCTGCTCTTACTCTCTGTAACTAGCTGTCTACTGACAGCGTTTGTATTTCACTGAAAGTTCCTATTTTATGACACTTCCCACGACTGAATTGTGTTACTCCAAAATTCATCTGTGGGAACCCTAATCCTAATGAGATTGTATGTGGAGATAGGGCTTTTAGGATGTAATTAGAGTTAAATGAGGCTGTAAGGTGGGGACCCTAATCGCACAAGATTGGGAGTCTTGTAAGAGGAAGAGAGAGGGAACCCAGTTTGCACATGTGCACAGAGGAAAGGTCACGTGAGCACATATAGGAACATGGCTATCTACAAGCTGGGAAGACAGCCCTCACCACAGTCTGACCATACTGGCACCCCGGTCTTGGGGTTCCACCTCCAGAAGGGTGAGAAAATACATTTCTGATGTTTAAGCTCTTCAGTCTATGCTATCTTGTTAAGGAGGCTGGAGCCAACCAAAAAAACACCTTTTTGCATGTCTGTGTCTTGTCTGCCTAGTGAACTGTGCATCCTAGGCCAAAATTATTGTTTATAAACTGTTTTAAGTCGAAGTTTCATATGCTTAATGAATGATACATGTGTAGTAAATATGGAGATTGCTGGATATTTGCAAGCTGAGCACAAGCGTGTGACCAGCCTCCGTCTGGGTCAAGAAACAGCACATTGCTAGCATCTCTCCAGCCCTCTCTGTGCAGCCTTCCTACCTTTTCCGGGCCCCAGGGTTGTCACCATCCTGTCTTCCAGATCATTTGCCTGGCTTTGTGCTTTATGTCCATAGAATCCCACTGCATAAGCTCTTCCATGTCTGACTTTTTTTTTCCTTCAGCATTTTGTTTGTGAAATTCATCCCTATTCTTGTGCGTGGTTGTAGACTATTCATTCTCATTACTGTCCAATAGTCCACCGTGGGAATATGTCACAATTTGTTTATTTGTCCACTCTGGCTGATGGGCTTTTGGGGGAGCTCCTGGTCTTAGCCATTACAAGTAGTGCCACTATGAGTATTCTAGCATGTGTTTTTTGGTCAACATATGTGTGTGTTTCTGCAGAGTCTCTGCCTCAGAGTGGGATTGCTCAGTCACAGACGTAACGGATGTTTTAGTGGGTATTGATGAACAGGTTGCCAAAGCAATTGAGCTTCTTTGCGCTTTTACCAGTCAAGTGTGAGGAGAGCTATTTTTTATTCACTTTTACGCTGTGGCATAGGGAGGAGTACATACAGGGTATTCAAGAAATGCTCACTCGATGAGTAGAGAGAAGGATTTTTTCAGGCAGCAGTGGACCCAGATGTACATGGATGAACAAAATAAGTAGGGTTAATCAGGATCTTAGCATCTGGTGTCAGAATATTCAGAAACCACGCTGAGCCACTGAAAAAATTGCTCCATTTGTCCTGGTTGTGGATGCAGTGGCCTCACTAGCCCCGGGGTTTCCGGATTACTTCATCGAGCATTTGCAGTGGAATTCATCTGGAGAACTTCCGAAGCACTGCAACATAGAGAAGCCTGGCTCTTCCCTCCTGTCTGGTATTTCCACAGAATAACAAGCTGGAAGGAAGTTAGGGACCAGGAAGAATCAACCGATCACGCAGCTTCGGAGCCACGTTCAGAGGATGACCGATGAGGTCGAGCTGCAGGGGGTCTGGTCCATTACAGGGCTGCCCTGGAAAGGAGAGAAGTGGTGGACAGGAGGGAGGCCCATTGCCTCAAGCAACTCTGACCTCCTGCATTGTCCACATAAACAATATGCCCCTTGGCAAAGTCCCTGTAGCTCAGGAGAGAGAAGTGATGTGGGAGGTGCCAACCGTGTGAGAAGCAGTAAGTTCAATCAAAGAATATTCAAGGTCTTGCAAAGAACCCCAGAAGATTTCTAATTCCACATGGCTGGCAGAAGGAGACTCCCAGCATCTCAACCTCCTCTTCAGGACACAGACCAGATTTCATGCTCCTTTTAAAACCTGGAGGCCAGGAGAAGGGACCAGAAGCACAGATACGGTCTGTCTAAAACAGAGAAGACTGGCATCTTCACCTTCTTTGATATGGAATTTAAGTCCACATCAAGGTTTTAATATGCTTTATTTCTTCAGCAACTCTATTACATTGTTAATTCACGTGGAGTGTGTGGAGAGCTGAGAAACCAGTCCACTCCCTTATCTTCTCAATATAAATGGCTGTCTTAGTCTGTTTGAGCTGCCAAAATGAGTGATCACAGACTGGATGGCTTACACAAATATCTCATGCCACTGGAGTCTGGGAAGTCCAAGATCAAGACACCGTCAACGTTGAAGTTGGCAAGATCCGATTCTTGGGTCATAGATGTCAGTTGTAGACCTCTCTCTGGGCCATTTCATTAGGCACTAATTCATTCAGGAGGGTTCTGCCCTCATGACCTGATCACCTCCCAAAGACACATCTCCAAAACCATCACATTAAGGATTAGGTTTCCAGCATATGAATTTTGGGGGGACACAAACATCCAGTCCCTAACAGCTGTTATCTTTCCCAATTGGCCTGTGGTGCACCTGCCATTGTTTTTAGCTTAATGGCAATACTTTACAATCATCTTCCCTTAATTTCATCCTGAAGATTTCAGCCTGGGGTCTCAGTCTATCCTTCAAAGTAGGTTACGTAGGCTAAGGTCATTCCTGCATATACTTTAGAACTCAGCTCAAATGTCCCTTCCTCCAGAAGATTTTCCCTGCACTTTCAGGTTAGATCAAAGTTGCCAGCTCCATACTTTTATGGCACTCTGTATGTCTTCTTTTGTTCCTTATCACAACTCCTGTCTGTAATTTCTTGAGCAATATGTTTGGTCTCTGATTCTCATTCTAGACTCTCAGCCCCACAAGGATGGGCTATGCCAAGACTGTGTCTTTCATGCACCACTTCATCCCCGTGGCTCAGCAAAGTGCTTGACTCCTAGTATGTCCTCATTAAAATGGAAAGGAGGGAAAGAAGGAAGAAGGGAAGGAGGGAGGAGCATGAAGAGAAGGAAAGCTGTCCTAAAGGAACCTATGTTATTTATCCAGTTATGTCTTCTCCCAACTCTTCAGGAGAAACCCTAATGGGTTCACCTTGCCAGCTGGATTGTAAGCAGCATGAGGAACCCTCCTCTCAAGAAATTAGTGCTTTTCTTTAAAGCTCCTTCAATATGCTAACCAGCATTTTGTTCTCTGTCTTACCAGAGACAACACAGGCTTGGCATAAGAAGAACATTAGCTACTTCTCCCAACTGTCAAACTCTATTCTCGTTAGTGCACCTGGGGCTGGGAAGAGGGTCTGGGGAATCACCTTGACTCTAGCTCTGCTGATACCACGAGGTGCTCTTCACTACCCAGAGGTCTACCAGGAGTCCGCCATAACATGTCCTGCATCTCCGTGTACCTGCCTTCCCAGTCCAGGGATGGGGAATGGAGAAATAAAGTGGCTTGTTACAGGTTGAATTGAGTCCCCTAAAAAGATATGTTGAAATACTCATCCCTGGTATTTATGCACACAACCTTATTTAGAAATAAGGTCTTTACAGGTGTAATCAGGTTAAGATGAGGTCATTGGGGTGGGCTTTAAACCAAAAGGACTGGTGTCCTTTATATATAAAGTATAGGGGAGGAAAAATTTTTTTTCCTTCTACCCATTTTAGGTTCTTCTCCCAGGGTCCAGCAAATTATACTGACAAAAAATTATCAAGAGAAAAGAAAACATGTGCAGGGTACATACATGGGAACACCCAGTGATGAATAGCTCAAGAGGGTGCTTAGAACTTAGGCTTATCCTGAATCTTAACAAAAGAACCATAACTTTTCAGAGATGTGACAAGACCAAGGACAAGGGCTCTGAGCTTTAGGAGCAGCAAATGGTGGACAGGCAAATACATAAAGGAACTAATGGCAGATAGGGTTAGTTAGGAATGTTTGCTATATAGATTCCTCTGCGGAGCATCTGGGCTGATAAGGGCCTAGAACTGTAGCTGATGATTAACTTCTGTCTCTCCAGATAGAGAGGGGAGAAGGGGCTCTTACAAATAAGGGGGATGGTAGAGAGCTTTTCTTCTCTCTGCTTCTATCTGCTTCTCAGTTGTCTTCAGCTCAAGAGAATCCTTAGGCCAAAGAGGCATATTTTGGGGTATTTTGCCACCCTTCAAGACCATGTGAACAGAGAGAGAGAGACACAGGAGAAGTTCACGCTCAGACAGAGGAAGAGAGTGGAGTGATGCGGTTGGGAACCAAGGAGAATCAATGATCAATGGCCTCTATCGGAAGCTGAATGTTTGAACACAGCCCCCAGGCTCCCCATTCATATTTTGAAGCCTTAGCCCAAGTACATGGCTGTATTAGGACATGGGGCTTTTGAGGAAGAGATTAAGGTTAAATGAGGTCACAAAGTTGGGACCCCAGTCCTGTAGGATTAGTATCCTTATAAGAAAAGACACTAGAGAGTTTTCTCTCTGCATATATCTTTTTGTCTATCTGTCTGTGCACCTGCTCAAAAGAAAGACCACATAAGGACAGAGCAGCCACGAGTCAAGAAGAGAGTTGTCACCCAAAGCTGAACCCTGCCAGAGCCTTGATCTTGGAACTTCCAGCCTCCAGAACTGTGAAAGACAAATGTCTCTTGTGTAAGACCCATAGGCTTTGGAATTTTGTTAGGGCAGCTGGTGCAGCCTAAGACAGCTCTCATTTAAAGAAAGGGTTCTATGGCCCAGAGTAAAAGCTTGAATGCTCTGCCACCATCTAAGCCATCCATTCTGGAAATGCAAGGTAGACTTGGGAAAGACCAGACAAGTTGTTAGTTGTTAGGACTGGGACTGATTCCCATTCTATAAATGTCCTCTCTAAGAAAGTTAATCTCATTAGGAATGAGAATGATCTTCTTGTTATTAAAACAAGGGAAGACAACTTTGTTGGGTAGAAACTGAAGCATAGGTATTGATCAGGACCATGCTTGGGGGCCTACTGGAGAAGCACACGGAAGGGGTAGTGAGAACCAGGGCAGGGAGGGTTGAGAAGGGTGAATGGGAATTTTGTTGCCCAGGATATTTGGGCTGTTTGGGAAACTTGAATGAAGGGAGTGCTTTGAAACACAAGCTCCGTGTAATTCAATCCAAGATTCCAAGTCCTAATCCAACGATGGAAAAAGAATGGGATCTTGGGCTGGGCTGGGAGAAAGTAACGGAGAGTGGGTGCTCCCTGAGCCTCAGACTCAGGATTAGAGACTCCCGGTCAATAATGGGCATCTTGGTTTTGGAAAGCTCTAGCAAAACTGGATGTCGAGCAGTTGAGCCTGTGTGTAAGAGGTTTCTGCTCTGGGTAGGATGCTAGATCAGTTCCCTTTCTCACTCGGAGACTCTGAAATTCTGCAAAGGAACCTGATATCCTAACATCGATCTTTTAGGAGGCTGAAGTGTGGAATGGGAAATAAATAGACAAGAAATGGAATAAGGAATCGGTTTTAAAAACGGGTGATTCTGAACTAAAGGAGTCAGACGTGAGGACATGGATTCCAGGGACAAAAAGACTAGTTCCCCTGGGGTAAAAGATACTGGTTTTGCGGTTGAGGACAGAGGTGGGAGAACACTGCAGCATGTGGCTCTCCCCAGAGATTGTCTGGAAGCTCAGTTGGTGCTCAGTTTTGGGGGATTAGGAGCAATTCTGCCTGAGGCAGAGGGTTGGACCAGATGACCTCTCCAGATTCCTTCTCTTCTAATGATTCCTGGAAGACATTTCTCATTGTCTTGACAGTCCTGAAATGTCTTTTCTTAATGGGGAATTTATCTGCAGGATTCAATGGAACTGTTGCCTTTGTATTTTGTACATGCACCTGCCCTGGGGCCATGGTTACATTTTAAATAAATGAAATAAATCAATAAATATGATACACCTCACTTTAATCATTACATAATGCAAAAAATTATGATAATGCCACATTAAGTTGCAAATTAAGACGTGCAAAAGAAGGAAATGTGCAAATGACTGTTCTGTCAGCAACATGAACTCCCCCTGCCTTGTGCTGTGTTATAATAAAGTCTATATTTATATCTGCCTACCTAGCAGCCTCCCGTTCAGCACGGGTCAATTGGGGGGGGATTATTGCCATCATGAACCTTAACTTTTGTGTCTGATGGTTTTCTGTAAATGTGCCATCTTAAATGAGCATTAGCCTGGCTCCTGCCACAGTAGAGAGGGGTGTGACAGTGGGGGCACAGGCTTTGAGCAAGCTGGCTTGGCTTGGGAATCCCAGTTCTGCTTCTGAGCAGCTATGTAAAGTTTCCCATTCATTCAGCTCTCTGAACTTCTATTTCCTCAACTGTAATATGCAAGCGAAAAGCACGGATACAAAAACCTGTCCACAGCCTTCTGGCTCTTTGCCTTCCCCGGCTTTCCCCGCCACTACTGAGCAGGGCAATCGCACTTGAATGTGTTTTATGGTGTTTCATTTATAATTTCATTTGGAAAAGAAGGGCTGTGCTGCTCCAAACAATTGGCCGTCCTTGTTCTATTCCCAATTTTATGGAAAAAGAAGATCAAAGAGGTGAAGTAACTTGCCCAATATCACACAGCTGTTTATTCTCAGAGACCTCCACCCCAGGCCACAACTTGCTCCCAGGCCAGTGGCTTCCCACTGACCTTGTTTTGCCCACTTAGGACAGCTGCCTTCTGCAGGCCCTGATGCAGAAGCACAGACTGGAAGGCTGGGGGCAAGGCACAGCAGGTCCCCAGAACGACAAGCGCGGAAGGGAACATCAGAGGTGCTGGAGTTAGGTGGTTGCAAATTCCCGCTCTGCCTCCTGCTCCCCTGTGACCTTGAACCATTTTGAATCTTAGTTTCTTCTTCCGTAACATGGTGGAAGAGAACCCAGTGAAACAATCTATCTCAAATGCCCTCCCTAGCTCCCAGCAACTCCTAGGGGGGTTAACAAATGTCAGCTGAATTTTCAAAGAAACTGCTCTGATTTAAAGAAAGACTGTGTTTCCTCAGTGTCCCTGAGCTGCCTCAAAAATGACGCTATTGAAATTCTATCAATCGTGATACATTTCAATGGGTTAAGCATTTTCCTTTCCCCACCAAAAACCTTACTTCTTTTCACTTGCAGAGAACCTGAAAGCCCCTTCCTTTCCTGGCTCCGCATTCCTACTGCCTAGCTGGTTAAGTGAAAACCCATGATCCTTCACAGCCTGCCAGCGTTCCGCACAGGGCTATTCCGAGTTGACTTAGTATTATTAGCAGTGTGATCATTTCCATATTACAGGGGAGGCTGGGGCAGGAGGGACATGCTGGGTCCGTGGGGAAAGGGGCTGGGCTAGGGGAAAAGGAGAGGTTCATACAGGCCAAAAGGAATGTTGAAGCCCATGGTTTGGGGCACCACAATTTTGCCAAAGGTCGGAGCAGCAAAACCAGACCTTGGAGCCTCACCAAAATCAACCAGGGCCCAGGAGGAGAAGATGATGGTGGTGATGTTTATTGCTTCCTTACTTCTTCTGGAAACCCATCAGTGCCTGGAGCTTTCGAGTCCCTGGACTGGCATTATATGGGATCAGACTGGTGAAAATGTAGGATGTTTTTCCTGTTTGTTTTGCTCAAAAGCTGTTGAGTGGGGTTCATAATGGCACTGAGGCTGTACCCCAAGGATCCTCGTGTTTTATGGACTCCACTTTCTGTGAAGGAAGGATGGGGGCAGGATTGGGGAGGCGACCTTCCTTTTCCTATGAGTATGGGGAAGAGTATGAAGTTCACAGCCATACCAAGAAATGAGGCTTTTGCAGGCAGAGTAGTCGGGCATCAAAGATGACGCCAAAGAAATGGGAGAAGTACCACCCATGTCTTGGGAACGTGTGCTGAGCTGGGTCCTGTCCCGTCCACCTGCTCCACGGCAGCGATTTGTTGGGGGCCAGTTAAATGTCCCCAAGTTGTGGTAAGACAAAACAGTTTTGATAAAATGATGCTGCTGTTCCTTCTCCAAAGCTGCCAGCACGTCCTCCAAGGTGGCCACTCTCCCATTCCAAGCATCCGGGAGGGCTTTACGCGCAGGGAATCCAGGCTGCCAACTGACCTTGTGCATCCCGGTGTGAGTGGGAGTTTCTGGGTCCCTATTTTCACTCATCTGTACCTCCAAACAGATCTCCTTTGGGGGTGACCACAATCCAATTACCTTCTCTGGGTCATTCATTATGCAGGACTCTTTTTTTGGTCCTTGAATGATGGAATATTTCAAAAGAGCAGGAAAGTACAAAAAAGATAAACTCTTTAAACCTGCCCAGAATTAAAAATTTAGCCTTTGCTTGTATTGGTATCAGATTTATCTTATCTTATCTTTTTTTTTTTTTTAAAGCTACTAGAAACCTCATATATACACTTGAAGTCCTCTTAGAACTTTCTCTAACGTGTGACCTCACTTAGCTCTTATCACAACCCTTTGGCTTTAATAATGTGGCACTGCCCTCCCCTTCTTCAAAATCATAAAGTGAGGGTCTGAGAGGAAAGTGTAAATGTATCTGTTGCTTGGAAGAGAGAGTGCATGCCCTTAGACTTGGGCCCAGCTCACCTCTCAGTTTCTTACTATTCTGGTTCTCTGCCCAGGAAGGGAGAAAGCCTATATTCTCTAGATTTTAGCGGGACCCCAGAGGAAGCAGCTAGAAGCTAACAGATGAAGAATTTTGTTGTGGTGGGGAGGACGGGAACACGAGAGCCTTCCATGCTTGGGAAGTTATGCTGACCCTGCCCGCTGTCTTCTATCAAAAACCCTTTATGAAACCAGGCGAGATGGGAACTTCAAAGTTAGACAGAGCCCAAGCATGTGTGCTTGTTGCAGCTTGTCTCTTTCTTTTAGGGAAATGTACAAGAGGGAACTAGAATTATGTCGTGGGTAAAGAAGAAACTGGCAGGTTGGTTTCTGCAGTGTTTCTCTACAGCTTTTGTGCAAGAATGGCCACCCACACCACTGTGTCCGCCAAGATGATCCAATGGACTTTGGGTTCATGCTTCCTCATTCTGAAGCCCTGCAAGTGGGTGGTGAGAGGCCCTCTGAGTAGAGGTCCAGGGCCAGGACATCTCAGGCTGCTTCTGAACTCAGCACTGTTATCAAAGCCATACTTCCAATGACACCATCCTTAGACTTGCGTCTTTTTGTCCTCTTGCTTGTTGCCTGATGGCCCCAAGCTGGCTGTAGCGGCTCCAAGCAGGATAACAATATTTAAGGACAGGGCAAGAAGTGGTTAGAGGTAAGGGATTAACAAAAGGGCAGTGTTTTCTTCTCTTACATGGGAAAAAATTTCTTTTCCAGAAATCTCTCAGAAGACTTCTTTTTATGTTTCATTGTGGGTCCCAAGATCACTCGTTGGTGCAAGGAAGGCTGGGAAAGTGAGTTTATATTTTTTCCTCTAGTGTTAAGGGCTGAATGTTTGTGTCCTTCCCATGCCCCAAATTCATGTGTTAAAGTCCTAACCCCCAAATGTGATGGTATGAGAAAGTGTAACTTATGGTAGGTAATTAAATTTAAATGAGGTCATGAGGGTGTGGCCCTTATGATGGGATTAGTGCCCTCACAAAAGGAGGAAGACAGACTAGAACTCATTGCCATTTGAGGACACAGCAAATCATAGAGAAGACTCCCACCAGAACCCAACTATGTTGGCACCCTGATTGTGGACTTCCAGCTTCCAGAACTGTGAGAAAATAAATCTCTGTTGGTTAAGCACCCCAGGCTATTGTATTTTGTTATAGCAGCTGAACTGACTCATACACCCAGTAAATGTCTTTTTGTAGACACTGGAGTGGGACCAAGCAAGGAGAAAGGGGCTAGGAGTTATATTATGTCTGAAAGATTTTGTGGAAATCATTTTCTGGAGTCTCATACAGAATGGGTGGTCTAGGTCAATGGTCCCTAAACCTGACTTTCTTCTGGCCCTCTGGGGAGCTTGTTAAAAATGCAAATTCTTGGATAATTCTTATGCAATCAGAATCTCAGGGAGCAGGGCCTGGGATCCTGCATTTACTGTCTTTCTTCCACTCCTTAGGTGATTCAGAGGCAGTGGGATCCACAGCATTTGAGGCTTGGAGCTGCTGACTCAGGACAGTGGAATGTGATGAAGAAGTCTGTGGCCGTTGTGCACCAGACCAGTTGCCTACATCTGTAGAGCCTCAGGATCTGCCTGGAGCACAGAGGTGCTGTGTGCTTCCACCTTTAGGCCAGAGCCAAGGCCTTCCATAAATGGGTTCCATGATTCCTCCTTAGTTTTATCTCTATGCTCTTGTACTCACTGGCCTTGACTGTTTCCCCCTCTGTGCCTTCCTGCCTTGGCTCACATTATTCCTCTCTCCCTCCCTCCCTTCCTTCCTTCCTCAAAAAATATTTACTAACGGCTAACACTTTTCCTCTAGCCTTGACCATCTATCCCCAGCCTTTCTGCTTACCTAAATCCTTTCTGATTGCTGCTTTTTTGTATTTTTTAAAGTACTTTTATTTATTTATTTCCATGAAAGAGACAGAGAGAGAGAGAGCATACATGCGTGAGAAGGGGGAAGGGCAGAGAGAAGCAGGCTCTCCAAAGAGCAGAGAGCCCAATGTGGGACTTGATCCCAGGACCCCGGAATCATGACCTGAGCCAAAGGCAGATGCTTAGCCAACTGTCACCCAGGTACCCTCTTCTTCATCTTTTTAAAAAATATATTTGTTTCAATTTTTATTTTCTTTAGATTGAAGATATTTGGTTACACTGTTTATAGAAGTTCAAAACTTACTTAGATTTTAAAAATCCTCCTTCAGCCTCCTTATCAAATTTTGCTTTAATTGAGATATAACTGACATATCAGATTATATTAGTTTCAGGTGTACAACATAATGATTCAGTATTTGTATATATTGTAAAATGATCACCATGAAAAGTCTAGTTAACATCTGTCACCACACATAGTTATTCACCTCCTCCCCACCTGGTTCCTTCTTAAAGCTGATATGGTCATCTCCCCACCACCACCCTTTCCTCTAAGATTATTTTCTGCCATTAGCTTTAAGCTCACAACAGCACCATTTTTATTCCACACTAGGCAACTCTTGACTGAGCATCTGTGTTGTCCAGGAAATGTTCCTGATGGTGAGAACACAGAAACCGAAGAGACACAGAGCACAGACCCTCAGAGTAGCTTACAGTCTAGTCTGGATTTGGTTTCTTTCTACAAGTGTATTTTAGAAATTGTACAAAGTAATGCATTGCTGTAAAAAATTCTGACAGGAGAGTCTAACAAGTGAAAAGCAAAAGCATAACTCTGTGAAGCTTCAGGTCTAGTGAGCTGGGGAGGGGCTGGGCATTGGACACACCTGGAGGGGCATGGGAGCTCCACCCCTGCCACATACCTTGTCCTGTGCACCTCTTCCATCTGGCTGGTCCTGAGCTATAGCCTGATTAAAATATAATAAACTGTTGATCTAATGACATGATTGTCTATCTAGAGAACCTTGAAGAATCTATGAAAAATCTTCTGAAACTAAGAAGAACTAGAAAAAGAAGAATATGCCAGACCCAGAGTTAGCAGAAGGAAAGAAATAACAATGACCAGAATAGAAATAAATGGAACAGAGACCGGAAAAACAGTAGAAAAGATCAACAGAACTAAGAGGTGATTTTTTTAAAGAAAGATAAACAGAATTGACAGAGCTTTAGTGAGTCTAAGGGTGGGGGGGAACCTCAAATAGATAAAATCAGAAATGAAAGAAGAGACATTACAACTGACAGCACAGGAATACAAAGGATCCTAAGAGACAAGCTGAATAATTCTACACCAACAAGTTGGATGACCTGGAAGAAATGGACGAGTTCCCAGAAACATACAACTTAGGAAGACTGAATTGTGAAAAAATAGAAAACCTGAACAGACAAGTAAGAAGTCATCAAAAACTCTTCAACAAAGTAAAGCCCAGGATCATGACAGCTTTTCTGATAAATTCTATGAAATACTTAAAGAATTAATACTGATCCTTCTCAAACGCCTCTGAAAAAATTGAAGAGCAGGGAACATTACCAAACTCATTTACCCTGATACCAAAGTCAGACAAGGACACCATGAGACAAGAAAATTACAGGCCAATATCCCTAAAGAATATGGATCTAAGAAAGTAGTTCTTAATTGTTCTCACTACACACACACACACACACACACACACACACACACACACACACGAAACTAGGTGAGGTGATGGATGTGTTAATTAACCTGCTTGTGGTAGTTATATCAGAAAGCATACATATATCAAATTGCTACATTGTACACTTTAAATATATACAGTTTTATTTGTCAGTTATACCTCGCTGAAGCTGGGGGAAACAAGTACAACTTGGTTCTTCTTTTCTCTCCTCCCGTTTCCATTCTCCAGAGGTCAACGGTGACACCAGTGCATTGTGCATCTCTTCCAGAAACATTTCACACTTTTCCCTTTTCTTCCCTGATGGTTCTGTGTGTGAGTTCTGATCTCCCAGTTGGGGACAAGCATCCAGACAAAGGCACTTAGTTTTCTCATGTGTCTTTCCGTGTTACCCCTCACAAGCCTGGGCACACAGCAGGTACACAGTATGAACAGAGTGTCAGGAAATTCAGGGACAGAAAATTCTTTGGGGACTTGTACAGATCGCTCAATATTTCTTGTGTGTGGCTTTTTGCCCCACCTACGGTGCAAGTCCCTGGAGGGCAGGACCCCTCAGGCTGTCGTCGGATTCCTCTTCTAGGTCTGTGGTTCTTCTGGGTTGCCCCCACTCCACATTACCCTACACGCTTGGGCCCAAGCTCTTGGGTAGGTGCTAGGAGCTGGAGGCATTCCTGGGCAGAAGCAACGGCAGCCCTGGCACCAACAACTTCCCCCTGACCAGCAGCTTATGGCACTTCACTTGGATTTTCCAAGGAGTCCCAGAGACCAAACACCTTTGCTGGCGTAACGCAGCTTGTAAGAAGTGCAGGGGGCCTGTTGATGCGGTGTTTGGTGGGCACCCAAAGCGGGAGGCTGAGCTGTCAGAATGAGAGAGACGGAGAGGGAGCAGGGGAGAGCAGGAGTATCAGAATGAGTGATGTGCAGTGTTTGGGGGTCAGCGCTTTACTAAATGATTCTTGTTAATTATTTAGAGCCTGCCATCTATCGTATGGCAGGTGTGGACGAGGGGATGGGATGTCGGTTCTCTCTGAGCCACAGAGAGAGGGAAGGGCTGGTGGCCGTGGGTGGGTCTTTGGATGGTGATTCTGCGGACGGACCCATCGCGGGGATCGCTGACTGGAGGAGACCCAAGCCAAGCAGGGCTCTCCACTTTTTGGGACTTCTGGCCTTCCATGTCACAGTGGTCCTCGGCACTGTACAGGTAGAAGACAAAGGAAAATCACTCTTAATGATAAGATCTAAGGCGAGATCATAAGCAGGCAGCTGAAGCCATCTGATTAGGGAGAATAAGAAGTAGGAGGTTTCGGGGCACCTGGGTGGCTCAGTGAGTTAAAGCCTCTGCCTTCAGCTCAGGTCATGATCCCAGGGAACTGGGATCGAGTCCCACATCAGGATCTCTGCTCAGTAGGGAGCCTGCTTTCTTCTCTCTCTCTGCCTGCCTTTCTGCCTACTTGTGACCTCCATCTGTCAAATAAATAAACAAAATCTTAAAAAAAAAACAAACCAGAAGTAGGAGGTGCAAATTAGAGAACAGAGAGAGAAACCGCCTGGGAAAGTTCTCCCTCAGCCTCGGGAATGTTTTGCTTCCTCTCCAGCTCTTCCCCTTCTCTGAACTACCTCCCTCTCTCCCAGACCAAGTCTCACTGTTCTCTGCCCGGCCAACACTGGCCGCCGTCCTCTGTCCTGTCTCTGTTCACGGAAGTCTGTCTCATCCGCCCAATTTCGGGAAAGAGTCTCCCTAACACGAAGTCAGCTACCCTGCTTGCTGAAGATGTGTTTTCCTTTGTCGGCGGCGATGAGACTCTTTTCAGAGGAGGACCAGCAAAGAAGGTGTTGAGGAGAACAAAGTTCTCCTTATGGAGTTCTACTTATGGGGAACACGGAGTAGAGGCAGCAGGACTGCGTGGTGAGCGGTGCGGGGCCTGGAGTCCGACATCCTGGTGCTGGGTCTGGCCTGCCCATGGAGAGCTGTGTCCCTGGACAGAGGACTGATCTCTTCCAGCCTCGGTTTTCTCAACTGTGAAGTGGGGTAAAGCTAGGAGGTGCCGTGAGGACTCCTAGAGGTGATGCCTACGGAGTGCCCAGCACAGAGACAGCGAGCAGACGTGGTACTGACTACGCCTATTTGGGTGGTCCCCAGTTCACGCTGTGAGCTCTCAAGGGAAGCAGTGGCAAACTCTGGCCTTACCCAAAGGCTCCGTGTGGGGGAAATCCCATGTTCTGGGAAAGGAACGCTAGACAGAGGGTGGACAGAAGCTGTGCCCAGGAGCCAGCTGGGCAGGGAGTGACTGGCTCCTGGCCAGGTGCTGGGCGCTGCTGGCCTCTGCATCATAGTCCTTCCCTTGGGCCATTCCAATGGCTGTCTCCGCAGGGTGCTGACCCGGTGGAACTTGGAAGGAATCTGAACACCCGGGAAAGCAAACCATCAGGCCCCACCCAGCACGCAGGGGAGCAGACAGGCCACTGGCTCCAGGAATCTAGAGGCTCCCCTGTGGCCCCTGCTCTGACGCCGCTCATGACCTTTCCTTCCGGGGGCCTTGGTTTCTTCATCTTTAGCATGACAGAGGCTGACCGGTCAGCACTTTCCGACATTGGCCGGTGATGCCAGGCAGGTGCCACAAGCTGACGTGACAGGATCGCAGAGCTCCCGGGGCCAGGCAGCAGCTGGAGAGGGAGGCCCGGCTTTTGCGAGCACCGCCGAGAGGTGCCGTCTGCGTTCCCGCTCCTGGATGCTCTCATCTGGCTTCCCTCTTGCAAGGGCACCCCGTCCCTGGGTCCTTCACAATCTGCCCCGAATAGAACGCAGGACACCCCTTCCTTGCTCACCCTCCCACGGCTGCCCGGAGCCTCGGCTGTGTGGACCGTGGACGTTTAATCCTGCCCAGCAGTGTTTCCAAAGCCTCTGCGCCTTCATTCCAACCCCACGTTGGTGCTCCGTGCTGGAACACACGTGCCCGGAGGGTTAGCCTAGGGGGTGGCCCATGGGGTGGAAGCCACAAGTCGCTGAGTCCCCAAGGGAGCATCTAGTATGGGCTGAAGGTCACCGACTGGTGAGGGCGAATCCCTTGCCCAGCAGCCTCTCCCCTTCTGGGGGTGACGTGGATGGTGTTCTCTGCAGGGTCCCTCTGCTGGGCTGAAGCCCTTGAGTTGAGAGGAGGGGCTTGTCCAGCTAGGACTTCAGGGTCAGGTGGGTACACTGTGGGTGCTCGCAAAGGCTCATGGGAGAAGCAACGAAGGAGCGGTCTTTGCGGCTCAACGAACTCACACACTCAATGGGGCAACAATGGAGCAAGACCACTGGATGTTCACGGAGCACTTAAGAAAGGTTGGGAATTTTCCTGAGTGGGTTTGATGTGTTTAATCATTTAACTCTAATGATAATTCTAGGAGGCAAATGATGTTATTACTCCCACTGTACTGATGAAGAATTGGAGGCACAGAGTAGTTCAGGTCCTTGCCCAAAGCTGCACAGTCAGTTGGTGGTCCAACTGGAGATCTTGCCTATGGCAGTCTGGCTCAAGCATTCATGGGCTTCATCGCTGGGCTATTTGGATATGAGAGTGGGCTTCACAGTTCAACACACATTTGAAAATGGGCATAGGTGAGTGAACACGGAGAGGGATCTGGGGACTTAAGTGTAATTCTAGGGTCAAGAAGTTGCCAGAACACACTTCTGTGTCATCTGTCTGCTGAGATGTCACTCACTCTGGGGCAGAGAGACCCAGTTTGCTCATAGTTCTTCATCCGATCGAGGACTTCGGTGGCATTTTCAGGGATGGAGGGGGAGGTGTTCGTGGTTTTATGTTTCTACTCCTGGCTTAGTCTCCAGCTGATTCCGAGTGCCTCCCCCACAGAGAGCTGATTTTCCTTACTGGAGGTTTGGCACCTGTGGGGGACACTCCGCACATGCTGTCATCAAGCCGGATACCATTCTTCCTCCTCTGTGTGCCTCGTCCTGGGTTGGGCTCTCAGAGGGTGCAACAGGGGATGCCTCAAGTGTGGGTTTGGCACAAAATAAATTTCTGATTTACTTTAGCAAGAGATGAATGCGTTGTTCGAGGGCATAAAATCAAGTGCCACCAGGTGATATGGTCTCTGTAAGTGTGAGAAGGAATTCAGAGGGGAGAGATGAAGGCAAAGTAAAGCCAGTGGGAGTTAGGAGATGTGTGGTCCAGTCCCAGAGACTATGCCCGCATGCTGTGTGACCTTGGGTCACTTCCTTTCCCTCTCTGGGCTCAGTTCACTGAGCAATAAAACAAGGAAATAGTCTAAACTCTATTGTTAGCTTCAACTTTAGAATTGTGGGGCACCTGGGTGGCTCAGGCGGTTGGGCGTCTGACCCTTGATTTTGGCTCAGGTCATGGTCTCATGGTCATGAGACTGAGCCCCATGTTGGGCTCCATGCTTTGCTGTGGGGCGGGGGGAGGGGTCTGCTTGGAAGTCACTCTCTCTCTGCCACTCCTCCCACTTGTGCTGTCTCTCAAATAAATAAATAAATCTTTAAAAATAAAATAAAATAAAATTTGATAATTGTAAGACTTCCTGAGATGAAGGGCAACTTGAGATTTGTCCGTGTATGAGGAGGCTTTGAATGGGGGCTAGAAGACCTGGTAAGGACTTTCTCCAAGTCCTCTTCAGCAACCCCCAGCACTGCCCTTGGGCCCTTTCTCCTCATCGGAACTGTCCCCTCCTCTGGGTTCCATGCTAGTCCCCAGATTGGCCCAGGGCTTTCTCCTCCCTTCTTTTCCTCTTTCAAGCCTAGATTGTACCAGTATTTATAACTGGTTCTCTGCTTGCCTCAGATACCACCGAGTCAAACTCAGCCAATTTCCCTCCCTCTTGATGCATCTCTTTCTTTCCTCCACCGTTGGTGCTTCCTCCCCCACCATCCCCGCTCTCCCTTTCCCAGAACCTTGACTCCAGCTCATCCATCTTTCCGGTGTGTGGCTGGTCCTGGTGCTCCCCTTCCAGTGCATTCGGGGGACAGGTGCTGTGGGGATGCACACATGGAGAGAATGAGATGCTCCTCCCTCCCTGGGTACAGGGAGGATAATGATGAGTGCTTCCCTCCCAGGGCATGATGAGAATCAGTGAGCTAATGCCCATAAAGTATTATAATTACTCCGTGGAGTCATCTGATCGAGCGAGGAGGAGCTGGGCATCTGGCTCAAATTTACTTCGAGCTGGAGAATTCAGGCAGAAGCAGCGGCCTCAATTATTTTTCTTTTGGTCCCAACCACTTACCCCAATGCCGAGCAGCATTTCTTAGCAGAGACTGACACTGCGGAGCGAGAGACAAATACATCTAATTCTTGATTCATGAGCCATGTGTCTGGCGGGTTCATCCCAGGTATGCTTGTCGCCTGCCCCTCCTCTCCCTGCCAACCTCTGATGAATTAGGAAACAGGTTCTGAGCCCTTCCATACATAACCTGGGCCATGCAGCTGGTTGGTAGTGGCTCTGGGAGGAGAAGCTTCATTTCCTTATTCCCAACGAGTGCCACTTCCCACTTCCTTCCTCCCTTCTCTTTCCTTTCATGTGTATTTATTAGGGAACTTTGTAAGCAATTTTGCCCTGGGCAGGACACCAGGTCTCCTCTTTTGGGTGTCCCTCCAGCAGGGGAAGGAGAAGTGACTTGCAACCTAGAACTCCGTGGCACATGGCACGGAGGCATTTGTTCCATGAACAGAGCCACTGTCCTCGCTTCAGCTGCGCCACCAGCCATCTCTCCATCCACCGCCTTCCAGCCTCCCCCCTGCCTAGTCCTGCTCTTCTACATCTTTGCCCGTGTGGTTCCTCCTTCCACAAATCTCTTCCTTCCACGTATCCACTGAGACACAACCTCCTCCTTTCAAAAACCTCAAAGCATATCCCACCCTCCCCCCAAACTCACCAAGAGGATCTCGCTGACATGGGACCACATTGTTCTATTCACTGTCTCTATCCCCCAGGCTCCTTGGGCTCACTGATGCCCAGATTCCCACTGCAGACAGATACATTGCTTTATGTGGTGAGCTTGATGGGGAAAATCATGCCCTTTGCTTCACTTGCTTAGCACTCCTAGGCCAGCACCAAACCCTGATGTCGCCCCACAGGAGCCCCAGCCTCTGGCTGTGTTGTTTCTACCAGATCTGCACCCCCTGGCGTCAATGTTACAAGTGGACATCCTCTATAACAGACCCGTGTCAGGACCACTGCTCTGACCCTGCTCAGTATCTGCCTCACCATGAATCCAGCTGGCTTCCCCCAACCATGAACTTGAGTGTTGAAAATACTGACTACTCTGCCCCTGCAGATGTCTCTCCCCTCAGACCTCCTTGAGCATTCCAGCTTTGTCTCTTTTTAAACATGTTAGCCTCATTTCTGTATTTGGAGTACAACACCTTGAAAGTAGAGGTCATGATTGTAAGAGAATCTCAGTAAACCTCAGTAAATATTTGTTGGTGAATTGACTGGCTGACATCACCAGCCGTGGATCTGATTTCTGGATTTTGGTGTTGAGTCTATTGCCGCGTTGGCAGCTGAAATCCTGGTTTTGTTTGGGCCTTGGGTGGAAAGGTCATGGACTCTGGTTCTGGAATGGGGGTGAACCAGAGAATTAAAAAAAAAAAAAAGATGTTTGGCAATACTCTAGACTTGAGTTAATGCCTGTAATTCTGGCCTTGCTGTAACTGTTATGAGGAATGGTCATTTGTTAATGTACATGAGCCTTGTACTTCCTGGGGAGTCTCAGGCTGCTAAAATATTGAACTTGTAAGCCTAAGCACCTTCTCTCTCACTGGCAGGCATAACGACTGTGGGAGAAAACAGCTTCAGTTCAGATGAATACATGTTCATCACTGATCGCGGGCATAAAAGCATGACCCTGATGAAGGAATTTATAAAGTGTTGTCCCCACTTTGTACAATTTGCCCCCAATTCCCTCTCTCATTTCTCTGGCCTCTGCTTCCTCGCCCACCTCTGCATCCTCCTCTGACAGTGGGAAAGCCTTCTGCTGACTTCTCAGGGCTCACAATGCTGACGGGTGGAAGCTACAGATTTATCCAGAAACATTATAGGCATACGCAGATTCACAAATAGTGGAAATGAGGTAGATTCTCAAAGACATCGGTCTCAAAGACATTGGGTCTTGAGTGGAAAAGGCCCTTCTGTGAGATGGTCTGATGTCAGGCTTACCACTGGATAAACTCCTGACTAGAAAGAACGTTCTACATCCGTGACAGAGATCCCTGGTGGGCAGGCCCCTGCCTGGGAGGGCAGCTGCTTTTGGCTACCTGGAGCCAAGCCGCCCTTCCTCTGGGGTTCCCGGCCAGGCCCTCAACTGGCCAGGGAGGGCTTGTGCCCCGTGTCTGGTAGGCCTCCACGCCGGTGCTGGTGAGAGGCAGCGGTCTGTTCCGGGGGTGGGGGGCCCTGAGCCACATCCAGCTTCCTGTCTCTTTTTCTTTTGTTAAAGCCAAATGAAACAATGTAATTAGCTTGTTACAATTAAAGTGACTCGACTGGATAAATTGTAATCACCCAGAATCAAGTCAGGCATCCCTGCAGGTCCCGGACATCGCAGCTGAGCTGCCTCATTTGCATAATTAAAATATACAAATGATAATGGATTTTGTACTCAATTTCCAGCGGCTGTGAATTTGAGAAACTCTGAAATTAGAATAACAGAGATGAAGCCCGCCTTGAGGTAATGGGGATGACAAGTTTTGACAGTAGGGGTGTTTATAACACTAGTTTCTCGCTACAAAATAAATAAGTACAAAAAAGATTAGAGAGTGATATTAGTTAATAGCTCCACGGGCAGTGGGAAGTGCAGATAGACTATGATTACCTCTGTGAATTTACGCTGCCTTTTTTTTTTTTTTTCCTGACAAGCTCTCGCCTAACCTTAGGGGATACCATCCCCCTGATTATGAGAAATTGAGAATGAATTAAATGCATAAAAAGGGTTGTCACAGATCGACTCACCAAAGGAAAAGAAGAGAAATGAAATTAGTCTTGCCGCTCTTGCTTCCAGCTAGGGGTGGAATGAAGGCAAAGTGTGCCGAAGGAAGCAGAGAGAGGGTGAGAGGGTGAGGAGGGGCTGGGATAATTGGGGAAAAAGGGGGTGCAGAGGGCAGAAATCAGGGGTGCAGGCAGAACTCAACATTGTTAGGAACCAGAAGATAAAGTTACTTTGGAGTGAGATTTGAGAGTCTTGGGAAGATCTTCTATTCAAATACACTCTGTAGAGGATACCCCAAATTCCGGTGGACCACACCATTATTATAAACACTGTGTTCTCTGCCAACATACTGAACTTGACTGACCAAATAAGGTTATTCCTTTTCTTCCTACAAAACACCAAGAAGAGAGGAGCTAGGCTCATCCTAGTCATCTGGTATACCCAGGACCCAGCATATAGTAGAAATTAAGTATTTATTGAGTGACTATATGAATGAATAGAGGTACTATGGACAATGTAAGAGTGTCAGGAAGTAATAAGAAGGACCTTGAAGGCTCAAATCACTGATTTTCCCATTTGTCTTGAAGCCAGCTGAGCCCTGGTATCAGGGTCCCCTTCTGGCATAGCTGTAAGGTGTCAGAATCCATCTCTCAAGGCCGGCCTGCCTTCCTCTTGTAGTCAGTGATGGCAGCAGAAGCTGGAACGAGTCCCTGTGTCAGGAGCGTATGAAGAGGAGAAAGAGGACAGTATGGTGAGAGCCAAGCATACTGCTGTCTGGGAAAGAAATCCAGAACTAAGCCTCTGGTCCTCTCCCATTGATGGGCTCTGCACAGGGACTATCCAATGTGGCCAGGAGGGAAACTGCTGGTCCCCAAAAAACTGTTGGCTGGTATATACTTTCCCATATCACTGGAAAAGGTGTGCAGAGTGGGGCAGTCAGAAAATCCACCATATGGGAAGGTGATATACCAGAGGGTCTAGGGCCTGGTGGTTGGAGTCTAGGAATGAAGGAGGAAGGTGTGCAGGGAGCCAGCCCCTCTGACAGGAGCTTGGGGAACATTGCTCCTGGGAACCCTTGAACTGAATGCTGTCCTCTGATCTCAGTAAGAGAAGAAGGAAGGGCCACCATCAGTTTCCCAAAGGGTACTCCTCACACTGGCCTCCCAATGGGAGAGTAAGTAGAAATCTCCTTCTTTCCTTGAGGATCCTGGCCCTGGGTTGGGGTGGTGGGACCTATCTAATCTCAGGTTCTGTGAAATGATGGGACAAGGTGTCCCAGCAAAGACAAGGCTCCTTGAAGGAACTATACCAATGTGCACAGATTTGGGAATCTATGGACTCCAGGACAGGGCTGGTGCCCCGAATGTCAGGTTAGTGATGAGGAAAGCCCGCCATGTCCTTGTTGTCTAGAAAAGGCTGGGGTGGAGACCTCTGGTTGTCCCTCATACCTGCACTGGGCATCATTGTCCCATGGGAATCAGAAGTGCCACCATGGGCCATCCATGGGTTCATCCAGTCTAGCATCTGTCCCTGACAGGGGCATTTGAGAAATACCACCTTGAGGGTTCAACAGCTTTGTACTTGCCTCCAATACTCCAAAACTTTCTCTAAATTAGCCATTAGGAATTTTTCATAAGTTTATCCAAATCATTCTCAAGACCATTTGAATTATGGCTTGCTGCTTCATCTCAGAATTCCCACTTCCTGTAGGTGGTTTTATTAATCTGGAATATATTTCTTATTTAAAACTGACAGGTAGAGGTGCTCAAATTCTGCCATCTGGGACATAGCCACATCTGTTTTCACACCTCTCCTAACTATCAACCATGACGTCAGCCCCATCATGCGAGAAGTATTTTCCATCTTCCTCCTCATCCCGGGGACACTTGATGGCCTCCCTGTTCTGGCCAGCAGTGCACAGGCTAATTCACAGAGACCAGGGAAGCTGGTTCCGTAGTCAGGTCAGGATGTGGCAAAGCCCTGACATCTGCTCTTGGGAGTGGGAAGATCTTTTGCTCAGACTTGGAGGGACTGCTGGGCAGTCAGAGCTCAGGAAAACTAGGCAAAGGGAGATGTAGATCTCAACGTGTTGCAATTCACCATCCTGTAGGAGGCTTGGCATCGCTACTTGGCTTGAGGGCCTAGTTATTTCTCCCAGGCATACAGTGCCAGGAAGAGAAGGGCCAATTAATGATCTGCTGGATAAACAATTCCCATGGGTGGACCATGGGGAGAAGTGGGAACAGCACGTGCTCTCCCCCTCCCACTTACTTTTTCTAGAAGGCAATACTATGTCAACATTAGAGTTAAAAAAAAAATGTAAGGTTCCTTGAGGGCATGGACTGTATTGGTTTTATTATTATGTCTCCAGCATCTAGCCTAGTACCTGGCACATAGTAGGTGCTTAACAAGCATTCATGGAATGAATTAATGAATGAACCTGTGCTGTTTTTAAAGTCCAGATCCATTACAGAGCATTTCAAAAGAGAAAATATTTTCTTAGGTAAAAGTAAGTAAAAGTAAATGTCACTTTAACTTAAATCTGTCAGTTGGATTCTTAAATCTATCAGTGGATATTAGTTTGTCACTTTTAGCTCGACCCAGAGCTTGTTTTCTGGATTCTTCTTCCTTTCATTCCCTAATTCATTCTTTTTGCCGGGCTCTGGTCTCAGACCAGGGGCACTTAACAGTGAACCACCCGACTCTGTCAGTCATGTTCCGCACCTTCCCTCATGACATCGCTGCTGTCACTCCTCTGGGCCAGGCTACCATTGTCTCTTATCTGAATACTGTCTTGTTTGGTTCCCCAGATTCAGTATTCCACCCTTGTTGTTGTCTCCACACCCTAGTTCCAGTAAACTCTCTAAAACACAGGGCTGGGCTTTTGCGCAAAGACTCCGATCCCTCCTCCCACCCACAGGTTCCCGTTTTTGGGACGGGGGTTGTCCAGGTGTTCTACTTTCTGGCCCTTGATCAGGAAGACTAGATCAGTGTCCCCATCCCATTCAGAAGGCTGTGGGACATCCTTTTCTTGGGGTGGACAAGTGTCATGGGGTCTTTTGGGTTCCCCCTCAGCATGTGGATTTGAAGAAAAAATGCTCCACTCTTGGGCTGCCCCTGCTGTCGGGTGTCTCCTTTCCAGAGGCAATACACATCTGTCCTGTACCCGGAACCTCCGGGTAGCCAATTTGAGCCCTCGTCTATTAGAGGATTAATTTTTAATGGGTTTTATAGCATGGCGGATAAATCAGTTAGGGAGAAACAAGGAGCTGGCAATGCCTAATGAATATCGATTGGGCCATGTATAAAAGCGACCTTGCCAAAAGGGGGACAGCCACCCAGCAGTCGGATCAGCGAGGCTGAGTGGATGGAGAGACATCAATGGCTTCTCTCTGTCTTCAGTGGCTGAAATTTTTCTCTAACTTGTTGGCCACCAATGCCAGAAATTTCACCACTCTGTGGGTAAGAGCCATGCCTTTTGTTAATGTTTGCATACCTTTGAGACAGGATAAGGAACCTATTACCAATATGTAATCTCTTCATATAAAATAATTGTGTAGCTATTTCCCAAGGGAGGCGAGCGAGAAGGGGAGAATGGGGAGAAGGGGATCCTAACTGTTACCCTCAGGCTGGCTGGCTTTGGGAACCCAGAGGACAGCTTCCGACAAGTACAAGCCCTTTGGGGGGGGGCGTGGTACTCGGTGTTACAGAGGGCAGACAAAATCTTAGGAATGATGTGGCACATTTTGCAATGGCACTTTTACTTAAAGGTTTGATGAAAAATGTTCTTCATTAAAACACATTGTCACGGGGCACCTGGGTGGCTCAGTGGGTTAAAGCCTCTGCCTCCGGCTCAGGTCATGATCCCGGGGTCCGGGGATCAAGCCCCGCGTCGGGCTCTCTGTTCAGCAGGAAGCCTGCTTCCTTTCCTCTCTCTCTCTGCCTGCCTCTCTGCCTACCTGTGATTTCTGTCTGTCAAAATAAATAAAAATCTTAAAAAAAAAAAAAACACATTGTCACAGAAAGAGTGAACAATTGGCATGTAGCAAGAAATATCTTCTTGCCGTGTCCCACCCTGTTTCGGCTAGAAGCAAGACTTCCTTCAGCGATGAAGGAAGAACCGGCCTCAGGGCAAAAGCTCTGGGCTCAGGTCTTGATTCCAAGCCTCACTAATAGAGGCAAACATTAATGGACACATCCTTTGTTATTCTAATGAACAGTATACAATTGAGTGCTAGATTTTGCAATAGACTCTAACGCAAGGGGGTTCAGTGATCTCCAGGGGCCTTCTACCTCTAACATGCCATGACTACTAAGAGGATTCATTATATTCAATATATGACATGGTGTTAAGACTTCTCGAGTGTGCCCTGTTTCTAAATGAGTACTCACCTCTCCCGTTGGAAAGTCAGGTGTTTTTTCAGGGATGGTGTCTTCATGCAAAGCATGTTGGGAAGTTCTTTTTGAGGATTGCCTGCGGGGCGTATGAACCATGAACAAACATTCACTCCATTAAAAAGCCCTGTACCGGGTAAGCACCATGTGGGAGGGCAGGAGGTTCAGGAAAGGCCGGATAGGAGCAGCCCTGGGCACCTCGGGGGAGCTGTCGGGCTTTTTACTTTAAGGGCCTCTCTGGGGGCCTTTTATCCTGTGAAATTTACCTCCCCTAGTTCAGTTCAGGGCTGAACTTGATAATGCTCAATGAATGCCACCTGAAGTTCAGTCGTGTGGTTCTCTCAGTCCTGGGGGAAACTTTCAGCCCCCTGCTACCAGAGAGAGGGCAGGCAGGAAAGGGCTTGAGCAGTGTTTCTCACTGGGGGTAGGGACACAGATGCCTGAGTTCCGGAGGAGGGGGTCATTCTGCCTTCTCTCCCGCCCTGCCTTTCTTGGTTTCTAGAGAGGGTTTAACTCATGCTATGACAGCCAGAGGTGTGACTTGAGCAGGGGATTCGAAGACCATGCCTTTCCAAAAGGGAATGAGTCCCAGTAGCCTGTATGATCTCCTCTTGTGTTTCCCATCTTATCGCCAGTATGGAGATTCTGGGGGCAGATTCACTTTCCCCCAATCTGCAGGCTCGTAGAATGGTATCCAGAATTGCAAGAAACTTCTGGAGAGTATATAGGCCACGCTTATATCCTTATGATGAAGAAACAAGTCGGAGGGCTTGAGTCTTGCCAAGATATTAAAGCTGGTTAGTGATAGAACCAGGCATATAGATCTCAACATCCTTACCAGAACTTGAGCTCCCCGAGGGCCAGTACCACGCGGTCTCCTGTATCCTTACACCATGTGGCATAGTCGTGGGCACGTAAGTAAATGCTCAAGAAAATCCTAATGACGTAGAGTGATGGCTCTTACACTTAGGCAGGCACTGAATCACCTTGTAAAATCACAGGTTCCTGGGCTTCCACCCCAGAGTTTCTGGTTCAGTAGGTTTGGGGGAAGGTCCAGAAAGTCCCCAAATGATGCTGTTGCTGCTGATCCTGGGAACCGCGCTTTGAAAACCGCGGCTGCATATGGTTTATGGACTTGCCCGTTTCTGTATCATTTAAAACGCAGCATTCCCAGGAAGCCTGTTTTATTAGACAGTAAGTGGCTACGTGAGAAATCCCAGACTTAAAAGATACTAGTTTAAAAGTATTTAAAGTGAATAATTACCTTCAGGGTGGTCTAGGTAGAAAGATTAAATAAATCGAGTCAATAGGAGTTTAAGCATCATTTGTTAAAGCAGTACATTAGTTTTTCTTTTCCTGGTGGAAATTCTCTTCTTGTCACACAATCCTAATTAATTATTGTATAAAGACCTGAAAACTTAAATGCACAAGGGAGTAATAATCTTATGTTTCATTAACCAGCAGCTTGGAAAGCCAGAACCAAGTGTGTAGAAAGAGCACGAACGTGTGCTGAGCAGAGCTCCTTCCAGGCTGGCCTGAGGTCTACCCCCACCCCCGTGCTTCCATTTGTCACTGAATGTGTTAACGTGAACGCACATTTACACTCTTAAATCTGTCGTCTCTGTGCAATATAATCTTATCAGAGTAAGCCAATCAATAGGAATTTCAGGAGTATTTATCATTGATTTTGCAATATGCTTTGTAATTACTGAATCGATATAAAATTCTCAACTCATTAGGAGATTAGCTTTTTTAATCATTTATATTAATGTGTTTAACTAAAGGCACTGGAGTTCCTTTTTTAAAAAAAAAATCACTTGTTTAATTACTTACATTAAAAATGAACAAATGCTGTGGACTAAAAGCTCACTTTGATTTTCAAAGGGCACTTGCCTTACGCCTTGTCTTTGATAGGATCTCAACAAATCGGTTGCCCTGTGGAGCCCAAACCATGATCTAGAACAAAATGGGAATGCCCTTCTGAATTACTTGATGAGAAATGGGGGGGAAAAATCCAGCCAAAAAACCTGACTTTTGAGTTTGTTAAATATTGGCCCTGATGTACTAGTTTAATTTGGTGGCTTCGACTTTTGTTCCTTACTAGTTGTTGACATGGACTACCTTTTCCCAGGCATGGAGCTTGCAGGGTGTGGTCAACTAAGAGAAACCAGCCATTCAGGCATAGAATACTGACAAGGTGGATTCAGTCATCACACGCATTTTCGGCGGTGACAAGAACAATATCTTACCACACCCCTGACTGTGGTCTGGGCAGGTGCTTGTCCATTTTGCAAAGGAAGAAATTGAGTCCTGCGGGATGAAAGGACAAATCCCAGGTTAACTCCCCTGTGTGTGTGTGTGGCAGAGATGGATCTAAGACACAAGTGTCCCTGTACTGGGGATAAAAATTGGGCAGCAAAGTGTTAGGGGTTTCTTAGGGGTTGTAGTTGTCTCTCATAGAGCGCATCCCTGCTGGAGACTTTTTGCTTTAGACATTCACAGTGACCTTAGAGCCTAAAGGAGCCCCCTCTTCTTCCCCCGGGGCCACGCTGACCCCAGCTGCTCTGACTCCAGCTGATGGCAGTCACCTGAAGTTTTCAGGGCTTGCCGCTCAGTTCTAGGGTGTTTTGAAGGTGTTTTGCCTGCCACCAGGATTGCATCACCCTGGTCACCATCCCTGGGAGCCATGGTAACAACAATGAGGCAGTCCTTCGGTCCTGGGATTAGGTTTACCCAGTGACTATAAATAATGCACTATCCTATTTGGTCCTAACAACGACCCTATGAAATGGGCTAATGCTGCTGTCCATTTTACGGGGAAGGGCTAGGGAAGCTTACAGGAGTTACGTGGATTGCCAGCAGTGAATAAATGATCAGAAAGACATCCCCATCCTCCACACTGTCCCCAACACGGCGCTGTCTTCCTAGGAGAGGGAAGAGCCCCAAACACTGGGTCGGAGGCCAGGCTCTGGTATCCACTCAGCTCTTCACTTCCTTAGTTCTCAATTCCCACCTCAGGGAGGTGGGGTTGGATGTCCTGCTTTCCTCTCCTGGGGCCTTTCCCTCCAACCGCCCAGCCTCGTTAACCAGATTCCGAATGGATCATGGCGGGGCCACCTCATTGCATACCGGGTACCACAGAGCAGACCTGTTCTCTGACCTTAGGAACTTCATGTTGAAAACAGCACTCGTCCAAGAACCCTGTCTGAGGATCCTTCTAGTCCTTTGAGACGACGAGTCTCTGGTTGTTGCATTTGCAAACACAGTGTTTGTGTGGTTATAGGTTCTGCCTTTAAACTTGCCCATGCTCTGTGACCACACCATCTGACCCCATCACCGTGCCCTTTCAAGACCAACAGTAGCTCCTGTGCCCTCACACCACCCCTCACGCCTCTGGAAGATGGGCAAGGCCAACCTGGGGGCCTCCTAGAAAATGGACGATTCCATGATAGTACCCACCACTGCTGAAAAAAAAAACAATAAAAATGCTTGTGCCGGGTGACGGTTCAGTCCCTTGCCTGTCAGGAGATGGTCTTCCTTTGAGAGAGCTTTGGCTTGTGGCTTCAGCCCCACGAGCCCCGGCGGGGCTGCCTGGTGACCCCTTCCCTCTTCCAGAAGCCTGGCATGGAGACGACACGTAATGGCGCCTGTGCACATCGGCAGTTCCTGAAGGTCTTTCACATGCCCGGTCACAGCCTGTCCTCTCTGAAACCCTGTGGGACAGCTGGGCGAGTCCCAGCCCTTCCGTTTTCAAAGTGAGGACACAGAGCCTTCCTGGTCCACGTTTTAGTCAGGTGCCCCTGCCAGAGTGCGCACCCATCTCTTCCAGATGCCACTGTGATTGCCCTTTGACCTGGCTCATCCCCCACGAGGAGGACAGCTTCGTGAGAGCAGGGACTTTGTGTCACCGGGTCACTGTTGCTTCTCCAGTGGTTTGTTGGGGGTCCGGAATGTAGTGGGCACTCAACAAATGCTTACGGAATGAAGGATGGATGGAAGGACAGACGGATGGATGGGTGGGGGGGTGGGTGGATGAATCAGTGAGGGGCGAGTAGGCTCCCTCAGCCTGGCTTCCCATCCAGAGGCTGCCCAGCAGTGCCGTGGGGCCGGAGGTCAGTGTGGGCTCGGGTTTGCTGGCAGCGGCACAGAGCGAGAGCTCTCGGGCTGCCCTCGTGATGCCAACACTTGTACTGGGGCCCAGCTGCCCCCCCTCCCGGGGCCCTCCCTCTGCAGTCCGGTGGGCTTGCCCGTTGCCCCGCATGACCCAAGTCCTTTCTTAGGATGTCCTCCCCGGGCTTTGAAATGCCACCAAAACCTACTGTGCTGGCTTCCTTTCCAATGCATGTCTCCGTGGACTGAGCAAAGAAGGGAGCTGTAAGTCGTTCCCCCAGAGGAGCGAATGACAAGGCTTGAATGTTACTCCTGTGCCCTGTGGAGTTCCAGTCCCCCCTTGGGAGCAGGGTCTGCTGGAGGGGGCCCATCGGCTGACTGTGGGGCTCCACTGCTCCCCTGGCTAGAAGGGCATTTTGGCTGCCATTCCAGGGACTCCTGGTAATAAACCAGAGCTCTCTGCCACGGCTGCTTGGCATATTGGTCTTGCACCAATGGTGCAGTTAGTTGGCAAGTTGTCAGTGCGCTGGGCTGGGTGTGGCGGGGCGCTGGTGTAATTAACCCCCGTAGAGGCCCTCACCCTGGACCTCATCCAGAAACTTGGCTCCAAGATGGGGCATGGCAGGGGCATGGAGGGCCATCGGCCTGGCTGTCCTCACAGGGAGGATAGATGAATCAGGGAAGGACAGTGGACAGGCTAGAGAGACAGCAGCTGTCCCCAAGGGTGGGGGTGAGAAGTGCTGGGCCTCTGCCTATGGGAACTCCATAAATGTCCTCACTCCAGATGGGCAGCCTTGGGATTTAAGTCGTAATATGTGTGTTTGGAACTCTGAACATTTTTGTCCATGCTTCTCAGGTCAATGGTCCTCACAGCACCTTTTAAAATTATTATTGGGAAGATAATGTCATATGGAAACATGTCTCAAGTGACCTTTGAAGCTACCATCACAAAGAAGAGTAGGTTTGCTCCGGACCCCAGAGCTCCAGTCCACATGCGTATTTACTGTTAATTTTTTGGTAGTCGTAATTAAGGAGCTGTCGTCATTCTTGCACACTTGTCACGCTCTTTCCAAGAAGCAGAAACCGGTGCTGGGCTGTGGAGTTGCCGGTCTACCCACAGAAACTGGTCCAGAGCTGGGCCTCCTGACTCGGGCCTGGGCTGTTCTTACTAGCACACTCAAAGGCAAGGCTGGTGTTGGGGGTTTAGAGTCAGAGGGATGGACAAGAAGACGACTTAGGGATTGCTGATATCTGATTAGGGATCAGCCATATCTGATTCTGTGATTAACCTGGGCCTGCTCAGAGCCTGGCCGGCATCTTCACAGGGCAGTGAGGCCCCCAGGTGTGTTGAATGAGGGACGATTTGTTTTCATTTTCTAGACTCAGTGTTAGCAGGAACCTGGAGAGGTTCTAGCCCAAGCTTTCCATTGTACAGATGAGGACATGGAGGCTCTGGAACAAGCAGTGACCTCCCTTTCCTCTTCTAAGGAGGGGATTGGCTCATGAATTGCATGGATTGCAGGAGTCAATTCAATCCCACAGAGAAAAATCTGTGATTCACATTAAGGAGTCAGGTGTGACATTTAGGTTAAATCACGGCAAGTGAAAATATATTTTTGACTTATAGAGATAGCAATTTCATATAGTTCAACCTGTTATTTGGAGAGGTAAGACATGTATGAAGAGACCTCCCAGAAGATAAGAAACAAAAACATTTAAAAAGTAATACAAAAGAATTATTGAAGAGCTGTCATAAGACATTCATTATTTGGGAAATTTTTACTTGGTTTGAGGGAAGTAGCAGCGTTATACTCAGATTTGTATTCCAACGTATAAAAAGCATTTATCATAGTACCTGACTCATAATAAGTGCTCAATGAATGTTTATTGAATGCATGAATAGTTACATTGTTTATTTCTGGTTAGCTGCTGACTCAGGAGGCCACTAGGCTGTCTGTAACAGAATGTGACTACGGAGGCTTAAACAATTAGGGATTTTAGTTTTCCCACACGAAAAACAGACCAGGAATAGGTTATTCAGAGCCAGTGTAGCCATTCAAGCAAGTCATCAGTGACCACACTGCTTCCTTAGGCTCTGTTCTCCTTAGCATGTGGTCTGCATCCTCATAGCCCCAAGATGGCTGCTTCCCTCAAGAGATCAGGTGCAAGTTCCAGGCAGGGACTTTTGCAAATGGTAAAAAGCACTGTGGGCTGGTAAAACATTTCTCTTTTTATCAGAAAAAAATAAGTTTTCTGGATGCCTATCCACTAGACTTCTACTTGCAATTCATGACCAGAAATGAGTCACATGGTCACCCTTAGCTGCTACAGGGTCTGAAAAGTAGCATTGAGCCAAACTGGGTTCTGTTGGTCAGAAAGCTAGGAGATGTTTATTAGTGGATATTGTACAACATGGCTCTCAGCTGTTTTAAAGTGGACAATAATTATTTAGCTATAAACAAGTAGAGGTTCTAGTTTGGAAATCTCTGAGAATAGGTTGGTGTTCACTCATGCATTCATTTATTTATCATCCTGCATCTAATCATAAAATGTCCATTATGCAGTAGGTGCTGGCTATGAGCTGGAAATGCAAAGAGGAACAAAGTAGACTCAACATCTGCCCTTAAGGGGCCCAAACACACAGATGAAGGACAGTAAGACCCGCTGGGCAGCAAGGGAAGACAGATCCAGGTAGGTGGTAGGAACAGCATCTGCAAAAGCCAGGAGCAACCCAACGGTTCCTGAGGAACCCAAAGGAAGGCCTGAGGCGCAGGAGCCGGGTAACGGAGGGGGTCAGGCTTTTAGTGACCCGACTGGATCCGGAGGTAGGCAAAACCAGGGTCCAGGTCACATTCCGCAGACCTCAGTTATGGATGAGGCTCCGGGATGGCAATCTGGACCCATGTGGAACATTTAAAATCTTTCCTAAAATGGAACAGCTTAAATGTGAGGCACCTGGGGACTCAGTTCCCAAATACCCTTCCTTTGCCCATTTCAAGCTGGAAGGGACTTGTAAGATCTCGACCAGAGGTCTCCTTTTACAGAGAAGTAAACTGAGGCCCAGAAGGCCCAAATAAGTTATTCATGACTGTTTTCCTAGTCAATACTCATATTTAGATCAAACCTGTTTCTTCTTCAGACACATTGCATGTTTAGAAGCACTTAATTTCTCCTGTCTGGTAGCAGCCCAGTGGTGTGGGTCCAGCAGGGGGATTTGTCCCGAAGTTGCACACAGGGAGACTGAGGCCAGGAGGATGACAGGCTAGAGCAGCCTTACCTCCTGACAACTGTCCATCCCCTCTGCCTCTCGCCTGCTCACTGACCTGGGGCTGGGACAGCGACACAGTGTGAGGGGAGATGGGGCCTGGGCCACTGTCCCCAGCCGCTCCTCTCCTGGGTGTGACAAGTGGGAAAGGAAGGCTTTCACTCCATGACGTGGACAATCTGGCTGAGTTCTCGACTGAGTCTCGAGCGCTAGGAAGACAAGGACGGGCTGCTGTGCTCGGAGTCCTGACTGCTTCTGACATTCTTCATCGTCAGTGGTGATCCGGCCATGCTCGGCAGCCCCACATTCGGGGCTCGAGGGTGGGAGGGGCCATCACAGAGCTGACAAGGTGCAGAGCTGTGGGCAGCCATGGACTGGCTACAAGCCTACATTCTATCCATTGACCTTTTGGAAGCAGAAACTGGGTGTCCTGCTTGTCGCCCAGTTAGTGAGGCTGGGCTGTGTTCAGAGCTGTCCTAATCAGGACGGATTCTGCTCAGAGTTTGCCTCCTCTGCTCCAGCATGGAGCCAGTGAGTCCTCACTGGCTCAGAGTGGGTTGTTCCCACAGGCTGGCTGTGTGGCCAGGTGCCCCTTGGCCTGTGGGAGAGGGGGGAGACAGGGTTAAGCCTGGGGAGCTCCTTCTCCCCTTCCTCTCCTGGTCTGCCCCCCCCCCCCCCCCCCCCCGCTGTCCTCCTTCTGACATGCTCCTATGGCTTCCCTGCTCCTGGGAGACCATGGGCTCCAGGATTAGATGGTCTGGCCAGTGCCACTTCTTTCCCATTCTTGCCTAACAAAACGTCTTGCTCTCGCCTCTGCCAGGGACATGTCCCACTGGCCCCAGCAAGCCTCTGACACTGGTAAAGACTTCTCAGAGCCACTGGCCACTTTTGAAAAGGCAGTAATGTCTTACCCTGTAGTTTTAGAAATTGGGCTCTGTGGGAATGTCAAAGTCTTACCACTTTTTTGGGAGATGAAAATCTAAAAAAAATGTTGACCTAAATGAAATCAGACTCTGTGAGGGATCCTTAACACCCGTCTTGGGACCCCCTTTGTTTTTGAGCTGACAGTAGTATGACTATAAAGTAGTACTGACTATTTTCATGGAGGAAAACCCCAGAAAATACCCAAAGACATGAATCTCCAGTGAAAGCACTTAGGGTACTTGGATGTAGGTTAGTAGGAGAGATTCGGGGTTTTTGCCAGCCCCCTAAGTGATGTGATATGAATGCACATGGATGGGAATACCTTCCAAGAGGTTCCAACCATGTCACGGCTTCTGGACAGATGACAAGGAGACCCCAGTCCTACCTCCATTCCCACTCCCCTGATTCAGGAGAGCCCCAATTTGCCATTGGGAAAGGTTCCAGTCAGAAAGTTCAAGAAGCGTTGTTTGCAAAGCAGAACAGCAATGATGTCCCAGCCTCATATTGTGTAGTGTGGGCCAGGACGTTGTTTCCTGGCCGTGTAGTTCTGGGGGTATTGAAGATATCTCCTTGTCTGAAATAACAAGTGGGGTAGCAGTCTGTGAGAATGACGTAATCAAGCCCACTGCGGAAGGTGCAGTGCGACAGTGGTCCTGATGGCTAACATTTATAGACGGCTTTAGGCAGTATTGGGCTGAACACTTTTGGAGATTTCTCACTGAATCTTCACAGCCCACCAAGGAGCCACTACTCATCACTTCCATTTGGCCAAAGGGAGAAGTGAGATAAAAAGAGGTGATGTAACTGGTCCCAGTTCGCCCAGCTGGGATGGGGTAGAGAGGGTTCAAGCATTCTTCCTGGGGTGCCTGGGTGCCTCAGATGGTTGGGCATCTGCCTTCGACTCAGGTCATGTTCTCTGGGTCCTGGGATCCAGCCCCATGTCCAGCTCCTGGCTCAGCAGGGAGTCTGCTTCTCCCTCTGCCTCTCTCCCTGTTCCTGCTCTCTCTCTCTCTTTGTATCTCTCTGTCTCAAATGAATAAATAAAATATATATAAAAGCATTCTTCCTTCCGACTCTGCTGTAGAGCCAAACATGAGGCAGAAAGCCAGGGTTCTGGCCCGGGCTCCCTCATCCGCTCTGTGACTTTGGGTGGGTCCCTTGATTTCTCAGATTCCTTCAGTGCTCCACGTTGGGGCTGAGGGTAAGCTCTGCTAATACAGAGGGGACAAGGTTGGAGTCCTCCCCAGCTGCCCTGGGAAGAATGACTCTTGGTCCCGCTGTTATTTCAAGCCCCATTTCTTCTTGACCTGCTATGTGGGGTCTCTGCTGGGATCCTGAGATCCAACAGGCATTGGGAGGAGGGACCCTTGAAAGCCTGGATTATTGGTCCAGCTCCATAAATCCGCTTTTAGGGAGCTGTAATAACACATATTATTGACCAGATAGACCTGTAGAGCTATTTGTGTGTAAATCCATATTTAGTCCACTATTGATTCGCACCAGGCAGCCAAAACCATATTAATTTGAATGTGAAGATTAAAACCATTTTGCAAAAGTTGTTGCAGATCTAAAGGAGTTGATGTTCAATTTCTAACAGTGTGATGTGCTTTGCTTTCCTTTTGACGTCCCCTTTCAGCTGATGTAGTCTGTTTCTTTTCCAACTGGCTTCTCCCTTCCTCTTTTCCAGAGTGCCTATTTGTTGTGGAGGCTGTGCCAAGCCCCCCCCCACCCCAGATGCTCCCTCAGAGTTGGGAGGGCTTCCCTAGTGCCTGGGAAAACAGCTATGTCCCTCTCCAGAATTTGTTCTCAGCTGGAGGGTCTTGCCTACTTTGTCTAAGGTCACATCCCTTCCAGACAGCCAATGGCTGGCAGGTTACTGTGGGCTGTAAAGGGCTTCCCCAGTCTCAGAGATCCCTGCCTGAGGGTGAGGCCTTTGTGACAACGGCTTTGCTGCTCAGCTCCTCTCTCTGCCGGCTCAGGACCCTCCCTTCCCTCTCCCGCAGGTGTGGACTCTGCCCACGGATCCCCACTTCTGTGTTGGTTTTCTGGGGAACCTGACAATACTCAAACCTGAAACCAAATTGGCCTATCTCCTCTTTGTCTTCTGCTTTTAAAAACAACTCCCGAGGTAGAGTCTGAATACTAGACAATCCACCCATGTGATGTGTACAATGTAACGCTTTTAGTGTATTTGCTGCTTATGCACCCATCTACACTGTAAGTTTTAGAACATTGTCATCGCTCCGAAAAGATCAATCTATACCCTTCGGCCAACACCCTTGATCCCCTCCATCTCACTCAGCCCTGAACAGCCACTAGTCTACTCTCTGTATTTAGGAACTTGTCTGCTGTGAACATTTTACATAAATGGACTCATAACCAATGAGTGGTCTTTTGCGACTGGCTTCTCACTTCTCATCATGTTTCTAAGGTTTATCCCAGTGGGAGCTCAAATCAGTACTTTGTTTCTCTTCCTTCCCCCATTGGTTGTATGGATACACGGTTTATCTATTCCCTCTCCAGTTGATGGACATTTGGGTTGTTTCCACTTTCCTGCTTTTGAGAATAATGCATTTCTGCCATGTCTAACTTCCTGAACTTTTCCTTGAGTCCTACAGCTCCTCCTTCCTGCCATCTGACACTCACAAAAACCACTTTGTTGGCCTCCATTCCTCAGTCTTGTTTCTCTCCATTCATCTCTCAAACCCGGGTATGTTGTTCTACCTCCTAAAATCCTCAAGATCAAGTTCATATTCCTTAACATGTAATGATACTTTTGCACCACAAAACAACCCTCCCCCAGGTCACCAGGGGTTTCCAGTCACCCCCACATCCTCTTCCCCTTAACTGCTCCTCGGCCTTCATCGCCATGGAGTGCTTCCTGGAAATACTCTCTAGTCTTCTTTTCCTCTGACTTCCCTGGCTGTTCCTTCCCTGCCTCCTTTGCAGGCTTATCAGAGGCTTGACCTTGGCTCTTTCTTCTTCTCACTCCTTATCTTTGTTTCCTTTGTGCCATTTGTACCCAGAGTTCTAGATTTTTCTCTCCAGTCCTGACCTCCCCTCTGAGTCAGAACCACCGAGGCCATGGGCTACTCAAGGTCATGCTCTGATGTCTCATAGAGATGTCTAGCTCAGTGTGTCCCAACCATGCTCTCAGGTGGGCCTGCTGGGCTGAGACGCCTGCACAGAGGATCACACCCCAAACCTGAGTGACAGCAGAGCTGGCCCATGACAGTCACCTTCTACCAGTCTGCTTATAAAAATGGGGTTCCTGGGATTTACCCCCAGGGATTCCAGTGTTGGGGTCTGATAAGGAGATCAGGAATCTGTATTTTAGTCAGTTCTCCAGGTGGTTCTGATGCAGATTTGTGGCCCCCAGCCTGAGCTGGGTCTCGTTAGGGGAAGTCCATCCCTGGACCCCTGAAGGAAAGTAAGAATTGAGGAGGATTGGGTGAGGGAAGGGCACTGGTCTGTGTCTCACAAGCACTGTGACCGTTTGAGAAGTCATGTGGCACTAAGCCTCACAGAAGTCATTTAATTAAAGTTTGGTCAATCTGTGTTCTCTTCCCCTTCCTGATAGACAGGATTCATTGGCACGACCCCTGGGACAGGTGAGCTTTTAGCTTCTACTGGAACCCTGCAATGATAGGAGGTCATGGTCTCATAAGTAAACCTCATTTTACTGGTGAGCAGGTCAGATTTTTATGAAAATATTTTTATTTTACCTTCAACTTCTGCTGGGCCTTGTCCGCTCTTTCGAGCCTGGCACAATTCATTAAATTCATCAGCAAGGCACGGGCTGGTGGGGAGGGGAAGAAGCTGGGGACGAATGGGTCACGGTAAATAGAACTAATGGTATGCCAGAGCCAGGATATAGGGCAACCTGGAAGCCCACTCTCCGCAGCCAGAGAGTCGAGATTGACCTTGAGTAGGCGGGGCTCCAAGGGAGTGGTTCTGACCTGGGTTCAAGGTGGACACAACATTGAGAGTCAGGCAGGTGGAATCAGGATTTAGGAAGCTTTGTTGAGTTTGGAGTAATGATGGTGGTGGTAATAGTAGTAGTAGTAATCATAATAATCATAATAATACCTAACATTTATTGACTGTCCCACAGAGCACCCTGCCCTGGCCAGCCTCCCTTTGTGAAGCCTTGACTTTGTCTGGAAGCATTAGAAATGTGGCGTGTCAGGTCCCAGCCCAGAACTGCTGTATCGGAATCAGCATTTTATTGTTAACTATACTCAAATTAAAAAAAAAAATTAAAAATTGAGTCCTACAAAACAGTTTCTAGAAAAGAGGAAAAAAAAATAAAAGGACATGCCTTTTAACAAGAGCCCCTGAAGGGCCACACATTACAGGGGGAGAAAGGGTTCGGAGAGTCCGGACTGTACCAGTCCGGCTTCTCCAGAGAAACAGAAACGGCAGGAGACAGACAAACAGAAAGAGGTTTCTTCTGAGGGACTGGCTCATGTGATTACAGAAGCTGAGAAGTCCTATAACCTACTGTCTGTGAACAGGAGAACTGGGAAGGCTTGCGGTGGAGTTCCAGTCTGATCCCGCTGAACTCCAGAGGAGGCGGGGGGGGGGGGGAGCTCGTGGTGTAGGTCCCCATCTAAGTCCGAAGGCCCTAGAACTAGCAGCCCTGACGTGTGAGGGCAGAAGATGAATGTCCCAGCTCAGACAGACACACCAAGTCACCCTGCCTCCACGTTTTGGTTCTCTTCTTGCCCTCAACACATTGGGTGATGCCCGCTAGGACCAGGCAGGGTTTCTTCAGTTACTCCGTCTACCAATTCAAATGCAAGTTTTTTCCAGAAATACCCTCAGAGACACACTCCATGTTTTGTGAACTCTCTGGGCATCCTGTAGCCCGGTCAAGTGGACACATGGGCTTTGCCACCACACCGCGCCGGGCAGTAAGACCACTTCCAGACATCCCCAGATGGGGTAGATGAGCCCACTTGGGAAGGGGCTGCCTTGGCCACAGAGGGTGTTCCGGGAACTGAGGGTTTGGGGGAGGTGGACTAGTCAGGCAACCTCTCCAGTTTTTGAGAGCAGTTACCCTACCTCCATTTCTAGTTAATTTCTTCATCTGTTCTTCCACGGTTTTCAGATCTGTCACCATCCTGGTCATCCTGCTCTGGGGAGAATGTCATTGTCTCTCTCGAAATGCACAGTTTGTACTTCTCGGATCCTAAGTTTGTAATTAATTAATTAATTACACTAGCTTTATTATCTTTATGTCAGTGAAATGATAATCCCAAAGCTTTTTTCCCCTCTTTCCATGAAATGATTATTTAACTAAGTTTCTTCCCCTTACCTGCATAGTACATTAATATTTTTGTTATATCTGTTCATTTCCATTTAGCTAGTTTTGGTTCTATTTTTGGAATCCCAAGGATATCGTTTGATGTACTCATACCTCCTGATGAACAGGGAAGTCCAAAAGGACAGGGTCAAGGAAAGAATCCTGAGGCCCAACACTGTATGTGTAGAGATCCACTTTCCAGCTGATGGCTACCAGGTAATAACCCTTCCCAGGGCAGCTGATCCCTGAGCCAACGGACCGGCAAGCACAGGGCCACCCAGGCCACAGGTGTCCAGGTTCATAAGCACATGTCCCTAGAGACAGGTAAGCTGCTCTTCTCTCTGATAGAAGTCTGGCTGCTCAGGCCTGTTACTGTTGCATCCACGGCAAACTCTTCTAATCTAGTTTTGTCTCCTCAATCTGTAACCTACTTAAAAATTTTAAACTTGATAATAGTTTTAGAGTGAACAGAAATTGCGAAGATAGTACAGAGAGTCCCTATACCCCACAGCAGGATTCTCCTATTGGTAATATCTCTCATGAAGAGAGCACATTTGTTACAACTAGGGAACTGACATTGGTATATTATGACTAACCAAGTATCAGTTTTTTGGGATCTTACAAATTTTCCCCTAAGGGTTTCTTTTCTTCCTTCCTTCCTTTCTCTTTTTTTCTGTTGCAGAATCCCATCAAGGACATCACATTATATGTAGTCATAAGGTTTCCATAGGCTCCTCCGTGCTGAGACAGTTTCTCAGAGTTCCCTTAATTCTGGTGACCTTGACAGTGTTAAGGAGTACGGATTAGGGATTTTGTAGAATGACCCTCAGCTTTACCTTGTTTGATGTTCATGTCATGATTTCACTGGGGTTATGGATTTTAAGGAGGAAGGTCACAGAACTAGAACGCTGTTCTCATCCCATCAAACATAGGAGGGATACATGCTGTTAACACGACATCACCGATAAGGTTCATCTTGAACCCCTGGCTTGCGGTAGCATTTGCCAGGTCTCTCCATGCACAAGTCCCTTTTACACTACTCTCACACTTAGCTGAGGGGAAGCCTAAAGGTTTCCTGCCTTGTATTTTCCAGAATCCATTCTCTCCCTGAGCCTGAGAAGTGGAGCATTTGCCTACACTCAGTTTTCTGACTCCTTTGTCACTTGCTGTGATTCCTTAAAGACTTGATCATTTTCCAATTACATTTTCAAAACCTTTTAGAATCCAGAGATACAATAAAACCAGGGCAGGAAATATCCACACATGTATTTATCGATTCAAATTCATTTATTATGAAAACAATTGATAAGCCATGGCCCTTCTCGTAGTAGGCTAGCCATGTCCAAAATCACTGTGGTTCAGCATATCCGTGTGTACCAGGGCAGCGGGGGATGAGCTCTGCCTGAGAGTGGGGATTTGGGGCTCAGATAGATGTCACAGAGTTGGTGGCACATAGGGTGGTTGACCCATCACCTTTGTCCTTCGAATGACTTTTCTACTACTTTCTGGCTGGCTTTGCACAAAACCCTAGTGCTAACTGGTAAATATCTTGGATGCAAGAAGGGACCAGCTTCATGCTAAGGGACACTGAGTAACAGCCCCAAGACCACCCTTTGCATCAAGTTGGCCTTGGGGAATGCTTCCCCATCACAAGAGAAAATTAACAAGGCAGGGAGCTCCCAGCCAGCCCCGAGGGTAATTCAGGTTCTCCCGGTAGTGAGCATTACATACGGCCCACAGGCTATAAACCACCCTAACAGGCATAATGACTTCCGCACCTCCACGTGAAGGGGCTCGTTGCAGCAAGGTAACAGCTCCTGCAGATGCCTCTAAGCTTTAAGTATGGGAACACTTGCTTTATAGCACCACCTGAATGATCTACATCCTTCTCTCATCAATGGCAATTTCAGGAGTGATTTGGCTTCTGTCTTTAGTGCATGTGCATCTACACGGTGCCCTGAAACCTTTGGCATTGAGAACATGGGAAGGGGGATGTTTCCCAGCTGCAGAGCTGGGGACAGTAAGAGATGGACCTTGAACTAGAAGTTGGTAAGAGATAACTCTCAGGAGTTCACACTAATCAGAGGGATACAACTAACCCCTATCTGCATGTATTCATTCATTCATTCATTCATTCATTCATTCATTCTCAAATCCTTACTGAGCCCTCCTTTTACCAAACACAGTACTGCTTATGGGGATGCAACGAGAAAGGAGACAGAGGCCTTTCTTTTAAGATCTCATAGATGAGAGAGGGAGGCAGGTTTAGCAGTGTGGTGGATAGTGAGACCGCTGGTCAATAGTCAGGAATAGTACCCTACCCAAATCAGCAAATACTAGAGGTCAGATGGCTTCTTCGTCTTCTTTTCTTTTTTCTTTAAGTCTTTGAAGAGTCAGTTTAGCCTCACACAATGGTGAGAGAGGCGTAACTGACTCAGTGTCTCCGTGAGCAGAAAGCAAACCATCCTTGGAAGACCCCCTGCTTCCTGGCTCAACACCTAGACTACCTGTTTCCCATCCAAGTACTAACCAGGCCCGACCCTGCTTAGCTTCCCAGATCAGACGAGATCGGGCGTGTTCAGGGTGGTATGACCGTAGACTAGACCACCTGTTTCAAGCCCTGGCTCTTCCACTGAGCGTGTGACCATGAAAAGTTAGTTATTCAACCGTTTTGAGGTAGGGCAGCTGGGCTATCCTTGCATAACAGTTGAAGTCATTAAGGAACAAGCCAATTAAGTGACTTGCCTAAGACAAGGAACAAGGTCTCCTAAATCCCACCCCTTCCCCCACCCCCTTTCAATATATCCCTAATTGCTGGGAAAGAGACTCAAAGTCTTTGTCCTCCAGATGGTGGGGAAATAGCAAAATTGTTATTGGTTAAACACTCCTGCTCAGTATGCAAGGCTTAGTTCAGTGTCTTTTCCTCTAGAAAGCCTTCCTTGACCACTCCTCTCCTCAATGTTATTAGCCTCTCCATCTTCAGGCCTCTGAACCTGTCTGCTTCACACTGCAAATATAGATCCAGCTTCTTTGCAGTGTATTTTATCTGTTTACACATCTGTTTTTCCCATTAATCCTTGAGGACAGGGACAGTTAAAAATTGAGACAATTATGTCATTGTTTTATTTCTACCCAACCATGTTTTAAAAAGGATTTAAGAAAAAGAAATACAGTACCCAAAAAAAAAAAAAAATCAGTAAATGAGAAAATTCAGTTTCTGGGTAAGGTTACTACTCCAAATTAGGTTGATCCCCCAAAAAAGGCGCATACACTGGAGCCATATTTAGGTTCTGAGAAATGTGATGGGTTACAGCACTGACCAGGTCGTTCAAGTGAAAACAAGTCAGTCGCATTGAAGAACAGTTTCCTGGCACTAGGACTAGAAAGAAACGTTTCCTGTGGCTTCTCTTAAAGAGGAAGCATGTAACACAACAAATAATCATCTTAGCTACATTTATTCCATAAAACCATGGAGACAAATCTTGGAATGGCTCCAGATGGTAACTGGTGGCCAATACTTGTTCATTCTTGTAAGAATGTTTCCATAATGACATCAAAACATTGGTCTATGTGCCCAGGTGTCTGATGATTCTGCTCCCACCAGGTTCATATCATGGAATATTTCATAGATGGTTTTTCAACTGGACTTTATGAGGTTTATGAAACCCTAACAATGTATCCACAATTTTCAACATATGTTTATGCACATTTTTCTAGGGTGAGAACCCATGAGTTTTCCCCTAAAGCTTCAGAACCACTAGATTAGAGCAACAGCTAGATTACATCTCTGTGGATTCTTTCTTACCCATCATGATTTGATCTGGAATGTTTGGCCAGGAGTTTGGGGCCATCCTATGAGATGAGTACGTGGAATTGGATATTTGCTGCTGCAGATGAGGTGGTCAATGGAATCAAGCAGGCGTTTATGTGTTCCAGTGAAAGGCGAGCTGCCCAAGGAGCACGCACGCTTGAACCGAAGACCAGTGCTGGTGCGTGGCCAAGCGTCTGTAGAATAAATACTTGGAAAGAGCAACACCCAATTAAAAGTGACAGGTGCCAAACAAATTCATGAAGTCTTCCGTATTTTTCAAAACAAATGAACAAAAAAATCCCAAACAGAAACAGCTTCATAGAGACAGAGAATAGTCTGGTATTTGCCAGAGGGCAAGATGGGTAGTGGTTGAGTAGCTGGTCAAATTAGGGGAACGGGATTTAAAGGTAAAACCTTCAAGTTATATACAAAAAAGACAAAGGATACAAAGTAAAGCATAGGGACTAGAGTTAATCATATGTAACAACTTTGTATGGTGACAGATGGTAGCTAGATTTTCAGTGGTGATCACTTTGCAATGTAGATAAATATTGAATCACTATGTTGTACACCTGAACCTAACATACTATTGTATTTCAACTGTACTTTAATTGAAAAAAAGAAAAGAGAAAAAGGAAATAAACAAACAAAAAAGCACCAGGGGCCAGTACAAAGGAGCAGCCATCCTGGCCATTGGCTGCCGTGGACTCAGCACCTGACACAGAGCAGGAACCAGCGGGGGGGTGGGGGGGGTGGGGAGAGTCTCTGAAGGGCAACGTTCTCCTGAGCCTTGCTGCCTTTAATCAGGTTGATTAATAAGAGTCAGTAAATAAACTCTAATCAAAAGACGCCCTAAGCCCTGAAGAACTCTCCTGCTTTCTCTCTATTTATTTGTTTTTGGATTAATTTTTTCTTTGTGCAGATGAAAAAGGAGCCATTATCCAAATGAGGCCGGGTAAGGTGATTAGATGTTATTTACAGAAGGGGGCAAGGGGCAGATGAAATCATCCTGTGGACCCTGGGTGTGCTTAGCAAGACATTATTTTGTTATCAGTGTCACTGTTTTTATGGTTGCAAAGGGATGCCTCTGGTGTGGTGAGGAGGGATTCCCTGTTTCAGTAATCGCCGATTACAGGAACTTGAAAAGTCGGTCATTTCCAATCTAACAACACTCAGGGGGCTTGGGTCTCATGCAAACCACAGATTTGTCAGTCAATCAGCAGGTAGGTACCGATCACCTAATACATGCAAAGACAGATCAGGCAGAAGAGCAGGTGTAAAGTGTGGCCCAGACTCTACGAAGCTGGACATTTGTGATGAGCAGGGCACATTTAATGTGCCCTGAAGTGTCTGGAGACCTTGGTAAAAGGCAGATTCTGATTCAGGAAGTCTGAGGCGGAGTCTGAGATTCTTTGTTGCTCACAACCTGGAGCAAGAACCACACTCTGAGTGGACAAGGGAAGAATTGCCCTGAAAGAGGAGTTGGCAGGTGTGGGTTTCAAAAGGCTGTCACTAATCTGCTGCATTTGACCTTGGCCAAATCACTCTGCCCTTTTAAAAATTGCCCCGCATGACTCCTCCAAGGGCACCACTGGCATGGACTTTGGGTCAGTGGTGCAGTGCACAACCTGCCCACACGTACATAGAGCTCCTGAGCAGGTTGGCTTCGAGACAGTGGTTCTCAACTCTGGCATCTTACGATCATCTGGTAAGTTTTAAAAAATATTGATTTGTGAGCCTCCTGTTCGATGATCTGATATAGTTCCAAGATGGGACTGGGCATTGACATGTACTTTAGAGCTCCCTAGGATGCCTGCGTGGCTCAGTCGGTTAAGCGTCCACCTTCACCTCAGGTCATGATGCCAGGGTCCCAGAATCGAGTCCCGTGTGGGGCTCCCTGCTCAGTGGGGAGTCTGTTTCTGCCTCTGCCCCTCCCCCTGCTCATGCGCTTGCTCACACACACTCTCAAAAACAAAAAGCAAAAAGCAAAAAACAAAACAAAACAAAAAAACCCCAAAACTCTCTAGGAGATCCTGAGATGACTCTCCAAGTCTCTCCCAGCTGAAGGTCCTGTGGCTCTGGGACTCTTAGGCCGTGGCTGCAGAATCCCTAAATTGACTAATTACCTCTAGAAGACCAGAGGAGAGGCAGGCGATGCAGAAGGAGGAGTCAAGGGGCTTTCCTGGAGGTAGGTAGTGTGACCAGGAGGGAGAAGTCACTGTCAGGGGAGCCGGGGGCACAAAGTGTGGAGAGGAAGCCCAGGCAGGTGGCTGCTATTGGTGGAACCCAACCTGGGTGGGGGCTGGCACATGCCTGTGAACTTCTGGCTGTTGGCAAAGACAGATAACGGCATTGGGCAGCATATCATCGTGCATAAGGGGGAGGGCTTGGAGGGAAAAACAGAGAGTTCTCCAGCAGAGGCGCTGATTTGGATTAGGGGTTGGAGAAGAGGCTGCAAAACTGAGACAAGAAGAGGAGTGGGAAGGGGTGCCCACCGTCTGGCTCAGTCAGTCCTGAGAACTGAGGGGCGTGGAGGGAGGGCTGCGCCGGCACCCAGCCAGGCCAGCTCTGCGTCCCTCCTGAGGGCTCCGAGGGCAGGCGGCCTGAGTTCGCTCCTCGCTGGTCTTGGAATCGAGGGTCTCTGGACACACGTTGGGGCATGAGCGTGGAGCAGGCCTGTTAGTCTAAGGAGCTCAGGTCAATCTCGGAGGCCTTCCTGCTTCCCCTTGGCGGGTGGCTTAGCTCGTCACTCCCAGCTGTCTATGTCTATCCCCACCTTCCTCCTGGGGGCTGGGCCTCGGCCTGGTGGCAGAGGCCCCCAAAGCCCCGGGGGGGGGGGGTGGGCAGCCTGGGGGCTGGGGATGGGCCTTCTCCCCCCTGCCCCTGGCACGGGCTCCGCTGCAGCCCCAGCCCGCTGTCTCCCCTGGCATTTTCAGCGCCATGGTTGGGAGCCCAGGTGGCTCGGGAATCCAGTCGCCCTGTGATTGATAGCACCGCCGAGGCAGGAGACAAGCAGGCCTCTCTGGTTTTCGTATTAATGCCGGGTTATCTCCCACAGTATTGATTTTTTGTTTGGCTTTGGAAATTTCTCTTCTCTGTTCCTGAGCCGTTTCTATAAAAATGAAAGAGGAGGTGAGGGATGATGGCGCCCGGACTGACAAGCTTTGCTGACTTGCAGTATGAGCTGCTCTTTCCCATTAGGGCTTTCCGAGCCTGTCAACGGCCTCGCCCGGGCGGAAATAGATTTACAACGTGGTATGGAAAGGGACCCGTGTGTCAACAGTCAGGGCCGGCCACCAAGTTTAGTCACTGGATTTAATCTTCCCATTCTTAGCGCTCGGGATGCCCTCGATGGGGCCACATGGGTCCGGGGAACTCAGCCGCCCTGCCGCCACCCTGCTGTTCCCTCCGACCTGTTCCTGGGCCTACCTCTCCTCTCCTCACCCCTTCCCATTCTCCGGCCACCAGCAGCCCTGGGGGGTAAATGGCAGAGCAGCTTACAGAGAGGGTCCTCCCGGGTGGGATTGTGTCTTTAATTGGCCAAAATGAAGGAGTAAGGATGTGTAACTCTGAAGGGTGGGAGTTCATGCATCCGGCTGGGGGGCGGAGGGTGGGAAGGCAGCATTCCTGAAATCTGGATGTGCCCTTGACCGCTTCTGCTTTCCCTGGCTGGACTTTGTCCGGGCTGGGGGCCTTAAGGGGACAAGGCCAGTGGTGGGGCGGCCTCTAACATCCTGGGGCTGCTCATCAGCCAGCCAACAAGTCTTTGTTATTTTATTTTAGGTTTTATATTTATTTATTTATTTAATTATGTTACAGTTGGTCACCAGAGCAAGTCTTTGAATTGAATTAAAGGCCCATCTGGGATGCCTGGGGGGCTCAGTTGGGTAAGTGTCTGCCTTTGGCTCAGGCCATGAACTTGGCATCCTGGGATTCAGCTGTGTTGGGCTCCATGCTCAGTGGGGAGTCTGCTTCTCCTTCTCCCTCTGTCCCTCCCTCCACTCATGTGCTTGCATGTGTTCTTTCTCTCTCTCAAATAAATACATAAAATCTTAAAAAAAAAAAAAGTGCCCATCTGCTTACAGTGTTATGCGACCCACAGTCCTATTTTGTCAGGGTCTGCATCTCTCTCTTCATTCTTTGTTCCCCAAATATATGCAGACACAGCAGCCAGAGGCAGGGCTAGGTGCTGAGGGTAGAAAGAGAATCCGTTCCTGGCCTTACAGAGCTGCCCAGGCCAGGGACTTACCTGGGGGCCACACTGGCCCTTCTCCCTTCCCAGCTCCAACACATCCAGTCATGTGTCCAGTCTCCCTGCCGTTGGCCTTGACCTTCTCGTCCAGAGCCCCTAGAAGGGGACCCATATGTGTGTGAGAGGCTCCAGTACATGTGGGTCTTCTAGGCCAGTTTCCGCACCATGCCCCTAAATATGATTTAGCATACAGGTAGGATCCCTCTCTCACTCTGAAGTCTCTGATGACTCCCCGTTTTCTACAGAATAAACTTGAAATGGCTTTGAATGCCACCCAGGCCTTTTCATGACTTCGTCTGTCAATCTGTCCAATTTCAACTTCTATATTCCTCTCATCCCGCCTCTGAATTATTGAGGGTTCTTCAGGAAACAAAAGCAATAAGGTGTGTGTGTGCACGCGCATGTGTGTGTGCGTGTGTATGTGTGCGCGCGTGCGCGCGCGTGTGTGTGTGTGTGTCTGGAATTGCCTCATATGATTATAGAAGCTGGTGAATCCAAAATGTGCAGCGTGGGCTGGTAGCTTGAAGCTGAGGGTGCAGCCAGTCTGAAGGCAGGCAGGCAGAGACCCCGGAGAGCCCATGGTACAGGGGAAGTCTGAAGGCAACACTGGAGAACTCCTTCTTGCTTGAGGAGGTCAGTATTTTTGTTCTAAACTGTTTAGGCCTTCGAGATTGGATGAGGCCCACCGCAAAAGGGCCAACTGTTTTATCCAAAGTTTACTAATTTGAATATGAATCACATCCCCAAACACCTTCCCAGTTGACACATGAGATTAGTCATCACACCTTTGACTTTTATGCTCTGGCAATATGGCATTGCTGTTTTGTTTCCTAACATGGCACCCAGTCCTGCCTCTGGGCCTTTGCACTGCTTTTCCCTCTGCCATGTTTACCTCCCCAACTCTCATCCATTCAGAAGACACCTTCTAACCAATCCAGTCCCAGCTGGGAAGTTTTCTCTTTTGGTGGCCCCTTCCTTGACCATCATAGACAGCTGGGGTGCTTTTGTGTGACTGCTCCCACTCTATTTTGTTCTGAGCTTTGTAACATCATTTATCGTTGCCGTAAATGTTGGTTGGCATATCTGCCTCCACACAGGGGAGGCAGGGCTTATCTTTTCATTTTTGTCTAACTCTTTTCATTTTTGTCTAACTCAGGTCCTGTGGTCGGTGATGGGGAAGATTTCTTGGATATTAGGGCATTAATCAATCTTAGTCTCATTAGCACCTCATTTGGTTCACTTATAAAGTGGGAAACTGGACTAGCAGGATAATGACCACTGATATCCCTTCTCCCCTTACATCATAGTGATAGATCTTTTAGCTGAGCTCATGGCCCCCTAGGAGTAAAACTGCATTTCCCAGAAGCCAATGCAGCTAGGTGTGACCTGGTGGTTAAATCATGGCCAATGGGATATAAGTGAAACCCCTTCAGCACCTTCTGGGAGCCTTTCTTCTCTGTTATTTCCTTCACCCAGCTGCCTGGAATCAAAGGCCATCATCGTGAACCATGAAGATGGGGGGCAGGGGCCTGGAAGTGGTCTGCAAACAGATGCCTATGACTACCTCACATCAGCCCTGTGCTGCTTCATCTGACTTTTGCATCAGAGAAAAGAATACCACTGTCCTGTTTAAGCCATTATTTTTGGAGTCTTTGTGACATGCAGTTGAACCTAATCCAAGGGACACAACTTAAGGAGTGCTTTTCAAACTCCTCAAGGGAATTCAGCAGGCTCTGTGAGTTGGGGGAGTGGTCCAAGGACGCTGGGCTTAGCCCTTACTCCCACCTGTCCCAGCCCAATGGCATCTATTTCACTTTTGCATATTCTACACATTGACTTAGAAATTGTTTGAGGACAGAAAGATTAGACGCTCTCCAAAGTCCCATCCAAGTCTGACATACTGAGGCTTTGTCTCTACAGATGACTGGATTATAAAGGGCACATGTCCATGAAGAGGAGCAGGATTTCTCCATGTTGTATCCATAGACAAACATGGACACGGGGCACCTGGGTGGCTCAGTCGGCTAAGCTTCTGCCTTCAGCTCAGGTCATGATCCTAGGGTTCTGGGATCGAGCCCATATCAGGCTCCCTGCTTGGTGGGGAGCCTGCTTCTCCTCCCCCGTCCCTCCACCTCTGCTCATGCCCTCTCTCTTGTTCTTTTCTCTTTCAAATAAGTAAATAAAATCTTAAAACAAAACAAACCAAAACAAAAACAAACCAAAACCCAACAACCATGGACACAATGGCTTTTCCTGATGGTGGAATTTAGGCACTGTGGTGGGCACAGGGGATATCTCTGTCTCCTTTGTCTAGGTCTGGGGTCTGCCTGAGCAGTGTCCTCCCCAGCTCCCGCCCACCCTGTATCACCCATCCCAGAGCTGCACAGGGATTAGGGGTTGTTAACTGAATCTGCTGAATGAACACTGGGATGAATGAGCACATGCTGACCTCTCCACACGGACATTTGCACTAACTGCTCTCATTGGCTGTCTTGTGAGAGCTGTGGGTTTGTTTCTTGGCCTTGTTTCCAGTCTCAGCAGAGGAGTCTTTGTGGAGGGCTGGAGGTCTGGCCCAGCACTGAGCCTATTGCCCAGAACACTGGTGCATGCGTGTCTGGCACCTGGCTTGTCACGGTCTCTCCTTCCCAGGCTGTGTCACTTTGTCCCGGAATTCACCCAGGGGGGTGTTTGGCGGAAGGCAATATGTATGGTGTGGGGGCCCTTGGCAAGCTGTAGCCATCAGCAGCTGAAGTGTGTGGGTGGGGGGTGGGTGGGTTGCAGAACTGAATGGTCTCTTCTAGGCTTGCCATGGAGCCGTCTGCATTCCTTGATGACCAAGGCTTTCATCAGGTGCTATTACTAGTCTTGTTTTACTGATGGGAATTCAGAGGCACAGAGAGGTGAAGTAGCTTGTCTGTTGTCACCCAGCCTGAAAGTGATTCCCTAACTCCAGTCTTCAACCGTACTTCTCTGCTGATCCTGTGGGTGTAAAGGTACTTTGCAAAGTGTAGGGTGCGATCCATGGAGAAGCGTTTGCTATAGTTTCTGCTCATTTTCCAGAGAGAGGCAGTGGCAGGTGGCAGCTCTCCCTGAGAGCTGATACTTAACCTTCATCCTCCTGGGTCCCATCTGTGCAGTCTGGATGCACTAGGTGTGTGAGCAATTCTGCATCTGTGTGTGTGTGTGTGTGTGTGTGTGTGTGTGTGTGTGTGAAAGAGAGCAGGTAGGCAAAATTGTGTGTGCACGCGTGCTTGCACAAGGCTGCTCTCCCACTGCTGCCTCTAGCCTTAGCTCTGCTGCCAGTTCTGATGAAGGAAAACCCGCACTTTGCCCCCACCATGCAGCCCATCACTTTTCTGGCTGGGCGCCTGTCACTGGCACTCCAGAAGCAGGGAGCGTATGTCATCCAGGTCTGAAGGATGGCTTGGCCAGCTGAGGGGGTCTGGCAGGAGTGGGGACTATGCCCTGGAGGTGGGATATGGCAGGCTCTGTCCAGTCGCCCCTGTGCGTGGAGTGGGGGAGTGGCCCCAGGAGATTGCCTGGTGCTGGCCTTACCCTGGGGCTGTGTCCTATCAGGTCAGATTGAGGGAGGCGGGCTTATTCATTGGAGCTAGGCAGTCAGATGGTGTCTGCCCTGACCTGGGGGTCAGCCTCCATCAGTCAATCTCTCTGCACCGTTTCTGTGGCAGTGTCTCCCTTTTTCAGAGGAGAGGGTGGGAAGGGGTGAGGGATGGAGAAGGGCATCTCCCCAGAGCCTGCTGGATCTGAGGGCTTGGTGCAGGGGAGACAAAGCCCAGATCTGGGACCTGGCCTTAGGCAGATCACCTGGGGCCAGGAGGCCAGAGACCCTGTGTCCCAGCAGCTGGGACTCTTCACCTCTCTGTGCCTCAGTTTCCCCGTCTGAAAGAGGAAAATAGTAATAGTCCTTGCTTGATAGGTGTGGTGACGGTGCAATAACGTGGCCTTTGCAGGGAATCAGAGTAGCCGCTGTCACCATTTTAAATCTGGTTGAAGCCCTGCCCTTAACCTGCCCCAGGACCTTGGGCAAGGGCAGCTCATCTCTCTAGGTCTCAAGGTCCTAATCATTAGGCTGCATAAGCAACTTGAACCCCTGAACTATTACCGTAGAAGGGGACAGTGATTCCTTCCCATAAAGCCAGTCGCAGAGACGGTCCTGCAGAAAAAGTGGGCAGGAGATGAGGGGCAGGGGGCCCTCGCTGGCCTGTGCGAGGAGGTGGTTTGTTTTCAAGACGTTCACCCTTTTCCATGATTGCCCCTACCCAGCCCCCTCTGTAGCCTATCCCCTCAGGATTTTGCTTACAGCCAGTTGTGAAATTGGGGGACCAAGCTGAAGAAGGTTAGCCTTGCTTCACACATTTTTTTTTTAAAGATTTTTATTTATTTATTTGATAGACAGAGAGAGATCACAAGTAGACAGAGAGACAGGCAGAGAGAGAGGGGGAAGCAGGCTCCCCGCTGAGCAGAGAGCCCGACGTGGGGCTCGATCCCAGGACCCTGAGATCATGACCTGAGCTGAAGGCAGAGGCTTAAACCACTGAGCCACCCAGGCACCCCTGCACATTTTCAATGGAAATCTGAACGATGGGAAAATCTTTGAGGCCTAACGGAATGGCGTGTAATGGTGACATCTCAGGCATTGTGGTGGTCAGGGTTGGGGGTGGCTGTGCTTTTCCAGGGGAAGGGCCTGTCCCATGCCTTCCCTTATCATCCCTTACGGGCAGCCACACTGGAGGAGTGGACCTGCTCAGATGCACATGGCAACTTTTACAAAAACAAAATATAATTCTGGGATATGGGATGCTGATATGACAGGTGGTTTGGTTTGCCCTAAGCCCTCTTCTGGGTTCAATTCAGCACCAACAGCCCATGTGTGTGCATGCATGTGCATGTGACCTACCCTGGAGCTCAAGAGGCCCTTGGAGAAGCTCATCTCACACTGGACATTCTATAGAGAGGAAACTAGGCCTGGGAAGGGAGGACTTTCCTGAAGCCCCACAGTTAGACACAGGGCTGGCCAGAGCCAATGTCTCCTTATCCCTGTGAGTTTCATACTCTTTCCAGGATACCAAATCCCTCATTTCATAAATGAGAAAATAGCAGCCCAGAGAGGTGCAGTGACTCACCTAAGGACACACAGCTAGGGCATTATCCCTCCCCACCTGTGATTCCCCAAAGACGGCTGTTTTTCCTAATGGGTGACAAGAACCATTGACTGGCAGTGAGGGATCCTGGGCAAAGAGCCCATGCTAGCCAGGGAACCCGATCCTGTGTTCCATCTGCCTGAGGGCTCTGTTCATTTAGCTCCTTCTTGAGCCAAGCAAACTGCCCCAAAGAGCCCTGGCAGGACCCTTATAGTGCAGACTTTACTGTGGCCCTTTGCCTTCCTCCCTGATGAGACTTCTCAGCTTCCCCAGACTGCCCACCCTACAGGTCACACTCAGCCTCTGGCCTCTGACTCACCGCGACCATAAGCTGGGATATCTCCTATCCCTGACAGTGGCCACAGGCCCTGGACGGGACACATTCATATGGATTATTTATAGTTAATTCTCCAGTGGCCCTACAAAGAAATGGCATTGTTATTCTTAATTTGCAAATGTAAAAATCAAGGCATAAGAAATTTTTTTTTTTTAAATATTTTATTTATTTATTTGTCAGAGAGAGAGGGAGAGAGAGCGAGCACAGGCGGACAGAATGGCAGACAGAGGCAGAGGGAGAAGCAGGCTCCCCGCCAAGCAAGGAGCCCGATGTGGGACTCGATCCCAGGACGCTGGGATCATGACCTGAGCCGAAGGCAGCCGCTTAACCAACTGAGCCACCCAGGCGTCCCAAGGCATAAGAAATTTAAAGTAACCTGCCTGATGTCACGCTGCACATGGCTGTCGGCCGGTGGTGCAAGGAAGGTTCTTGCTGGGAGCAGCTGGGAGCTCAGCCCACTCATCAGCCACCTTTTCTTGAGGCCTTGCAGATCCTGCATGGCTCTGTTCTCCACTATTCTGCCCTCCTGGAGCACTGGTGCCAAAATCTACTTGGATTTGATTAGACACCTGCTGGTGGTCCTTTCCTAGCTTCTCACATGGACCTAGAACAATTGTTGGCCCTTATTTGTCCTTAAACTTGTCCTGATCATGGACCTCAAGGATCAGAAGGGACATTAAGCCAATCTACTCTAAAAACCCTTCATTGTGTTTTTTATAAGCGATTTTGGTTATATTTTTCTTCAAAAGGGCCAATGCATATTAGGGAAATCTTAGAAAACATAGGCAAGCAAAAACAAAAACAAACTTCTAGTTATAAAATAAATAGGTCACAGGATGGAAAGTAGAACATAGGGAATATAGTCAATAATATTGGAATGACTTTGGTGACAGACGGTAACTACATTTATCACAATGAGCATTTCAAAATGTATATAGTTGTTGAGTCACTCTGTTGAACACCTAACACATATAGTATGTCAACTATATATTTCAGTTAAAAAAAAAACTACTCATATTCTTTTCTCCCCCAGAGATAATTACAATGAGTATTTTGGTCTATATTCTTTCCACCTTTAAGATAATGAAATGTTTCATGTAAAGAAAGTATAGGGAATAATATAGCAGACACTCATATGTCCACTACTGAGATATGGCAACTTTTCTAAAAAGATTTTATTTATTTACTTGATTGGGGGGAGAAGGGGAAGGAGAAGAGGGAGAGGGACAAGCAGACTCTGTGCTGAGCAGGGAGCCTAATGTGGGGCTTGGGACCTGAGCCGAAATCAGAAATCGGTCTGTCACCTGACTGAGCCACCCACGTCCTGCAACAGAAGTTTTATTTACTATTCTTTTTAGAAAATTAGATATTACCATATAGTTGACACCTCCTTTGTTCCAAATTCCCTCCCCACTGCATTTCTTTCTCTCCTTCCCAGAGGTAACTCCTATCTTGCCCAGATAGGAGGCATTATTGAGCCATGACAAAGGATTATTGATTTGTGTTAAGCTTGGCATCAATGCCATCATCTCTAGCATATATAATTCTGTAACTTTCTGCTTTTCCTTGACATTGAATTTTTGAGATTTACCTATGTTGTTACATGCAGATCTAGGGCTGTATAGGAGTCCACTGTATGATTGTATTACTATCTTTATACTACAATAGTACTATGCCGTAGTACTCTATGGGACACTATGCTATGTGGTTGTATTATGTTATTATACTATATTTTTCCAATCTACTGATCATGGTCACTGAAGTTGTTTCTAATGTTTGATGGTAACAAATAATGCTACAAGGAAGATACTTGTCTATGTCTCCTTGTAGATAATGAGAGCGGAAGTGCTGAGTCATAAGTACAAATAGCTTCATTTTTACTAATTATTGCCAAATTGTCCTCCATAATAGCTATACCAATTTATATTCCTCTCTGTAGCATGTGAGTTCCCGTGGCGACATATCTTTGACTAGACTAGGATTATCAGGCTTTTCAAATTTTTTTCAATTGGAGGGATATGAACCGATAACTCACTGCCATTTTAAATTGACATTTTTCTGATTTCTAGTTAGATTGAACATCTCCTAAGGTTACTGGTCATTCTTCTCTTTTGTGAATTGCTTTTCATATACTTGGACCCTCTTTTTTCTAAGTTGTCTTTTTCTAATAGATTTGTACGAGTTCTTTAGCTATTCCGACTACTTGTATTTTTCATCGTGACAGTTGTAGATGACTTCTTCTATGTTGTAGCTTCATTTTTCACCTTGATTAGGGTGTGTGTTTGTTTTAAGGGAGTCCCATTTGTCAGAGATTTCCTTGTGGTTTTTGCTTTTCACATTTTGTTAAGAGAAACCAAATGCTGAGCAGATATACTTCTGAGGTTTTGGGGGGAAAGTTTTTGAATATTGATGTTTTATATTTAGGGCATTAATCTACATGGAATTCATTTTTTTCCTATATGACACGAGGCAGAAATTTTACTTTATTTTCTTCCATAGGAGTAGGGATTGTCTCAGTATCATTTCAACAATTTGATATTACATATTACAAAAAAGATGTCCAAAGATGTGAGGAGATTTGCCCAAGGTCACATAATGGTTCAGTGGTGGGATTAGGACAAGGAATAAGTTTTCTGAAGTCCCCACATGGCATTCTAGCACAACCATCCTCCTGTGTGACCTCAATCCTGCCATGGACTGCTTTCAACTATTCTCATATAGAGATGTACAAATATGATGGTAAGTTTCCTGAAAGAGGGATTCTCTCCTTTCCTCCAGTCACCTTTATGCATTTAACATTTATGACTATCTGGTAGGCACTTAGGAAGACCATGCTGAAATAAAGAAATCACTGGGTTTTACAGATTGATTCCAGCATAATTAGTCCTTTTAAATTCAGCTTTCTGTTTTACCTCCTGTATTTTTATATTTTGACATACTGATTCATTCCACAAACATTTGCTGAGCACCTACTATGTGCCAGGCACTGTGCCAGCTGCTAGAGATTAAAAGAGGATTAAGATATGTATTCCGTTCTCACAGATCTTAAACTGTAGTGGGAGAGTTTGAAAAGTCAACCTACCTTATGACTCTGCTATTTAAACATTATACATTGGGAGACAGGAGGCAGATAAAATCTGGCCAAAAATCAGGAAGGCTTCCCAGAAAAGGAGACATTTGATCTGAATAGTTAAGGATGAGGAGGAGTGACCCATTTGGCAAAGGTGGAGAGGGGTGTGATATTCGAAAGTGGCATCATGGGCAGAGATCTAGAATATCTGGCCATGATTCACTGACTCAAGCATGAAATAGGGGGCTGGATCATGTTTGTTCATTTTTAAGAGGTCAAAGCCCCTGCTTTCCCAGACAATTCTAGACTAACTCAGGTTTGATCACAGCCTCAAACGGCACCCCCAATACTTTTTGCCTTGTCATGGATTAAACCAGCTGGCTTTAGAGACTCTACTTTGTTGTTTTCCCTTGTTTAAAGTAGCTTCAACTTTCTGTCGAGGAGCGTGGTTTTCACCTTGTTTCATGATTGTAAATTGACATTCCCATTCTCGCCGTCATTTTGGTTGCCAATGCTATTATTATAGGCCTTTCTCATGCAGCCAGAATAACATATGAGACACCAGCCTGGAGTGACAGTGCGCCTGACAAAAACAGAAATAGCCCGGCTCATATTATTTGCAAAAGAATTATCCCCTGGAGGTGATTTTTAATTTGGGGGTTTGCTGCAAAATGGAAACCTGACCAAAGCTACTTTGCAACCCAAATGCTTGTCTTACCAATCAATTATCAAAATGAGACTTGCTGGGTCCTGTAGCAAGTCTTTTCTGGGCTCTCTCCTTTAATGGGTCAAGTCCAAGCTGCCTCTATTATTGGGAAAAGCTGGGGGCGACTGAGCAGTTTAATTTGCTGATGAGGGGGAAGGGAAGGTAGAGAAAATGGTTCTCACATCCCAATAAAGCACAAAAGGTAGGTGGAGCAGGGCCTAAATTAGAGCCAGCTACGTCAGCTGGGGGGCAAGAAGGCCGTGTGTGGCATGCCGGTGGTTTGTTTGTAAGGGATTAATAATTCAGCCCCAGGAATCAGGTTAGGGCTATGCACAGCAGACTTGCAGAAAGGTTAATTGGTATTTATTGGGTACTGATAAGTGGCATTTATGCTATTTTTGTATTTGGGGGGACTTGAGGAAAAGGGAAAGGAAAGACAGAAGCAGAATTGAATGTAGAGATCCAGGGAAGTCTTCTCTCAGCCTCGGGATGTCATGAAATCATTCTCCTGGCCCCAGCAGGGAGGGGCTGGGGGGCTCAGAGCCTTGATGGGCTTGAAAAATGAATTTCTGTGTCACCTCCATTGTAAGCCTTACATGTGCTATTTAAACTTGACATGTCATAAATCCAATAGTGGAAAACAAGATGGCACTGGCTTGCTGTCCACTTTTATTTGTGTGGAGGCAGGAAATGATGCTCCATGAGAAAGTGACAGGCCCTGCCAGCCATTCAGTCTAGGGGACTTTGAGGGCTGGGCCTGGGGATGACAGAAGCCGGGATGCAGGATTGGGAACCACTGTTTGACTTGGGGCATCAAGTGTCCTCTGTCCCGATGACATCCACAAGATGTGGGCTTTGGGTCAGGGCATCTCACTAGCTCCCCCAAATAACCCTTCCTACAGGGGATAAGTGGGTGTGTATCTGGGTTACAAGAAAAATTATTCCTGGTTTCCATGTATGTAAAGTCAACTGTCTCCCTTACTAGGCCAGAGCTCCTTGGGGACAGCACCATGTCTTGTTCATGCCTTTGTATTCAGCGCGAGACCTTGGTGTTCTTCTAGGTAAGGTTCATGAAATGGATATGTTGGATTGAGGGAGTAGGTCTATGCCCGCACTGGAACATTGTATGGGGCACATGTCTTCAGTCTATACTCAATTAAGTTTAAACTCAGTAACAACTTGATTATTTAAACTCAGCAATGATTTGATTATTTGAGAAACCCTAAAAGGTTTTTCGGTATCCACACATCTCATTTGCAGCCTCCTGGACATCTTGAATCTCCACCATTAGACGAAAGCTTGTGTAGATAAAAAAGTCTCCATTTCACCAGTGCCTCTGTATTTCACAATAACTCACAAAAGCATCTTGTTTTGGATTCTGAGGACCGTAGATCTGCTTTGGGTTTTGTATTAGGCCTAGTGTTTTGTTGTTAGTATTAGCAACATTCTTCTAAGTAAGAGTCCAGCTCTGAAGAAAAGTTCCTAAGGTCTTCCCTATCCCTTTTCTCCTCCTCCCCTGTGCAATCAGAGTGCACCAAAAGTCACTTCTCAATGAACTTCTTCTTGTCACTTCTCTTGTCACATTTCAAAAGTACCCTCTGCTGGTCTTGAAAGTTTTCATTATACACTCTTGCTCTTGAAAGCATGCTTCCTTTGGGACTGAATTTTAGCATTTTGGAGAACAACTCCTTCTTAAAGCCAGCTCTCCTTGAAACCTGAAGAGAAAGAGCAGGAAGAACCTCGAGAAGATTCTCAGTGCATTCTCTTGCTTCAGTGTAGGTCTTTACTAAATCTCCTGAAGGCCTCATGCTGCCCTGAGAAGATTCTTCAGTGTTCTGTCTTCCACAGCCTCAGACACCTGTTGGTCTGAGTATTAATTTGATTTTATAATTACTTATTTTCCAGCTGAAAATTCAGCCCAAAGGCTTTCTCCACACATCTGAATAACTTGCTTCTTTTCCTTCCATGGTGTGTTTGACCAAGGCCCTGGAGAACGTGGCGACTGTGACAGATACTTGGGTCTGGAGGAAATAGGTGGTAGCCATACATTAAGAGGGCCATGTGGACAGGGTTTTGAATACCAGATATGACACTTAATAATCCACAGTCTTTTGGCAGATTACACAAGCTGTCATGCTCAGTTTCCTCATCTGTGAAATGGGAATGGTGACATCTGAGGTATGGGCTGTGGCTGGATTATGCATCAAGCACTGTAGGTGGCAGCCAGGAGAACCATCTGATCACATGAGTGTGAATCCTTGCTCTGTTAGGCACTAGGTTTGAGACTGTGGAGGAATCACTTACCCTCTGTAAGTCACAGTTTCCTCTTCTGAAAAACAGGCTCAGAAGAGCGCATATCTACCCTCCTGGGTAGGTCAGTGGTGAATGGTGCGGCCTCTGAAATAAGACCACTTGAGCGTGAATTTCAGCTCTGTCCTTTCTCACCTGTGTGACCTTGGGTGATTCATTCAACCTCTCTATGCCTCAGTTCTAACATCTCTAGAATGAGAATCATGTTAAACACTGATCTGTGGTACCACTCATGGTAGAGCCAATCTCCACTGCGAGGGTGAAGTGAATTTATATACCTAAAGTACTTTAGAGCCTGACCTGGCATGGTACAAGTGCTATGTGATAGAAATCCTTGCTGAGAAAATGCAGTGAAATGATCCAGGAGAAGTCGCTAGAAAGGTGTCTGGTACCTGCTAACCATTCAATGACTATTTGCTAAGGCAGCTGGAAAACAGGGTGGGTCTTCGATAAAATACTATTTCTCTTCATCTGTCCCAGGTGTGTGGTGTGGGGAACCCCTTTCCTCTTAGCTGAACTACACAGGCCGGGTGGGCAGGTGGAGATACCCTAAAGCTGAGGCTAGGGGAGCATGGGGGATGGGGCTGTAATGGGGCTGTTCCCTCCAACAGCGTTCTTTTGGTTAAAATGCAACCAAGGGACAAAGCCGAATTATGGCCCTAAGCATTCTTATTTTGGGTCAATTCGCTGCAAGGGAGCAAAGGAAACAGAGGGCTAAATTAAAGCAGGATTTATAAATACTTTAATAATGATGAATAAAGGATTCATCAACGTTGCTTGCAAAGTAAATTATTCCAAGATGCGCAGAGAGCCGCCAAAACAATCGCAAACTAGTTAATAGGTGACATTACAACTTGCGAGGGAGCAGCTCAGAGCAGCAGCTCGAGCAATAATTTATGCCTCCGTGCATCCTCACATAATTTAAGAAAAAGAGAAACTTACTTATCAGCTCTTGATAAAGCATTCACGCTATCTTAATGTGAAATGTTACCAAAATTATTTACTGACTTATTGATTCTGCTGGATTTTATGTTACTCTTGATATTTTTCTTATTTAAACCAGGTGGCAAAGTTAACTAAGGCGCCATGGCCTTTTATTTAAAGAGTTTCCCTCTCTGGAACCAGCTTCACAGGATCTCGGGAAACCTCGCAGGGGGCTGGGGTGGGGGTGGAGGCATCAGAGGAGGTCCGGGAGTGAGTATACAGCATGAGGGTCCTGATGGTGGCCCTGGTTGTCCTTCAGAGATACTTGGAAGGTCAGCATTGTCCCTAGACAGGGAACTGAAGACCTGGGGTGACTCACTGAGGTGCTCAGAGTTCAGGAGTAGCAGAGTCTAGGATCAGGATGTCAGGCTGGAGTTCTATCTGGTGTCCCTAGCACCACAAGGCACCCTGCAGCAGGCCACAGAGATCTCCCCATAGAGTGGATGAGAGGCATTAAGTACTGACTGTGTGCATGGCACTGAGCTAGACATTGAACCAGCTGGGCATTAGGCTCAGGTGCATGGAACAAAAAACCCAAATAAGGGCAACAGAAATGCAATAGTTGTTATAAACAGGAAGTTTGGGGGCAGGTGGTTGGTCGTGTGAATTAAGGTCAGGGTCTCTTCTAACTCCTTGGCCTTTTCCTCATGTCTGCAATATGGTTGCAGTTTCAGCCATCACCTGTGTTCTCAGGAGGAGGAAGGACAAAGGTAGAAGAAGGGAAGCAAGGGGCACCTGGTTGGCTCAGTTGGTTAAGCATCTGTCTTTGGCTCAGGTCATGATCCTGGAGTCCAGGGATCTAGCCCTGTATCGGCCCCCTGCTCATCAAGGAGTCTGCTTCTCCCTCTCCCTTTGCTCCCTCTCTCTCTCAATAAATAAAATCTTAAAAAAAAAAAAAAAGAAGAAGAAGAAGAAGAAGAAGAAGAAAGGAAGCAAGACCTCCATCGGATGAGCAAACATGTCCCAGAATTCCCCATGGGGCCTCCACTCATATGTCCTTTGGTAGAACTGTGTTCTCCAATCATCCTTGGCTACAGAGAAGCTGGGAAATGTGGCTTATTCAGCTAGGCATAATGAGCCCCCAACAAGAGGGCTCCTTGGAAAGGAAGGAGAAACTAGGTATTAGGTGGGTACTGACAGTCTGCCATGTCTGAATTATTTTTCTTTTTGCTCATAATCCCATATACTATCCCAGATACTAATCTAATAACTAGTCTAATCTAACTGGGATACTAATCACAGATACTATTATCTTTCCCACTTTATGGATAGAAAAATTGAGGCCTTAGAGATTAAGTAATGTGCTCCAAGAACAGAGTTGAGGCTTATACCTGGGACTGCATGGCATCGAAGGGCTTGCTCTTGTGCCATCCTACCTCTCTGGTAGGATATTCTTTCCTGTTCTGAATCTGACACCAGATTCTCTTCCTAGAGCCTCAATCTCTCCCTAAGGGGATGGGTGGAAGACATTTGAAGCACCAGGAAGACCTAGGGCAAAGTCAGCCTTGCCTGTTCTTTCAGCACAGTGGATTGCACATAGAGGGGCCTCATGGAACATTTGCCAGGAGGAAGTAATGGGAGAGAGGGCGGGGTGCAGTGGTGGAACTTCCCTAGATGAATGTTACAGACAACCACAGCCAATGTTAGCCTCTAGTGGAAGGAAAGGTGGCTTCTGGGATCTTCGGCCTCCTGCACCTGCCCTGGTCCATTCCTCACTCAGTGGAACCCCTCTGTCCTTTCAGCTGGTCACAGCCCTGTGTACCATTTCTGCTTTGTGAAACCCTGATTCAAGAAAGCATCCTCTATCCATTGGCTTGCTTCTTCTTTCTTTTCTTTTTTTGTTTGCTCAACTCTTTATTATTTTTTTAAATTTATTTTCAGAGTAACAGTATTCATTGTTTATGCACCACACCCAGTGCTCTATGCAATCCATGCCCTCTCCAATACCCACCACCTGGTTCCCCCAACCTCCCACCCCCCTGTCCCTTCAAAACCCTCAGATTGTTTTTCAGTGTCCATAGTCTCTCATGGTTCACCTCCCCTCCCAATTTCCCTCAACTCCCTTCTCCTCTCCATCTCCCCTTGTCCTCCATGCTATTTGTTATGCTCCACAAATAAGTGAAACCATATGGTAATCGACTCTCTCTGCTTGGCTTATTTCACTTAGCATAATCTCTTCCAGTCCTGTCCATGTTGCTACAACAGTTGGGTATTCATCCTTTCTGATGGAGGCATAATACTCCATAGTATATATGGACCACATCTTCCTTATCCATTTGTCCGTTGAAGGGCATCTTGGTTCTTTCCACAGTTTGGCCACCGTGGCCATTGCTGCTATAAACATTGGGGTACAAATGGCCCTTCTTTTCACTACATCTGTATCTTTGGGGTAAATACCCAGTAGTGCAATTGCAGGGTCATAGGGAAGCTCTATTTTTAATTTCTTGAGGAATCTCCACACTGTTCTCCAAAGTGGCTGCACCAACTTGCATTCCCACCAACAGCGTAAGAGGGTTCCCCTTTCTCCACATCCTCTCCAACACATGTTGTTTCCTGTCTTGCTAATTTTGGCCATTCTAACTGGTGTAAGATGGTATCTCAATGTGGTTTTAATTTGAATCTCCCTGATGGCTAGTGATGATGAACATTTTTTCATGGGTCTGATAGCATTGGCTTGCTTCTTAGCATGACTTTCTAGAGAATCATGGAGGAATGACTGAGGTCATATAATTTACTCTGACTCCCTCATTTTGTAGAGAAGGAAACAGACCAGAAAGAAGCATATCCCCCAATTTTATACAGAAGCCAGTGACAGGCTGGGAAGGGTGTCACCAGAACTGCTGACTCCTGGTCTGATGTGTGTGTGTGTGTCTTCATATACAAGAATGTACCTGGTATATGCAGGCACACGCGTGTGTGTGCACATGTATTTGCTGTTTGCATTTTTCCCCTGCTAAGGATTACACTTCGGGAAATACATGGGGACAAACTGGTAGCATGAGACATAGTCCTGAAGTCTTAACAGGTGGGTGGATGCCTTCTTTACCTAATCAGAGACTGGGGTGGACTTGTCTCTTGACACTAAGAAAAGGCAGACCAACAGCTCAAGACAAGAAGAAGAGATCTGGAACCAAGTGGAGTCAGAGCAGCCCATTGCGGGAAACCTATTGACAGGAAGTGTAAGAATCCAGGTGTAGATCTGCCAGCTCTAGCATGAAAATTTAGTTCTTGAGGCAGGGACAAGCACCCAGGGCTGCTTACCTTCACCTTGGCTTCAATGACATCAGGATGGGCTCAGATCTACAGGTGCAGAGACCAATACGGCTGTTCCCTCTGGGGCCTGGCCTTGCTACTAAGGGGATGCAGGCTGCCTTGGTTAAAGGTGGGCCCAGCATTCTGCTCTGAGGACTTTTCTAGGGGTTTTATAAATCAGCCAGCAAGACAACCACTTTCATGCTGAGATGTCATATTCAAGGCCCAGCTCAAGATCAATTGCAGGCTGACTTTGATTCTCAGTCACAGAGCCTGGGTCAGCCTGTCTCAGTCTGGGACGCTGGCAAAGTTTGGGTCTTGATGCTTCCTACTCAGCAGCCCCCGCTTTTTCTGGGGTCCACTCCTGCTCCCCATGGCAGCTTTCTCCCGGGTTCACCAAGAACTATTTTACTGTCAGGTTCTCTAGCAAAAGAGGTCTGTTAACCCTTGAGGAGAATATCCTGCAATTTGGCCATGCTGCCATAAGGGGGCGGTGGTTCCACTGACCAGGTGCTCTGAATAGTAATGTTAGAGGTGAAAGCATACAGTAACAGAATGTGTCTTTTGGCGCTGTATATATATATTTTTTAATCTTGAATTTGTCACCAATATTTTGACATTAGGAGACCGCACATGAAAACTCCAATTTGGGGCTTCCTTTGAAATATCAGGACATTTGGCAACATTCGCTCAGGTCTACAGCCACCTGGGACTGGGGAGGGGTTGCCTGCTGTGGCCATGGCGCACAGCCCCCTTTGCTGCTGTCCTGGTCTGGCTGGCATTCTCTTATTTACATTACCTTTCTACTTCTCCAAACGCCAGTTTTAAGCTTTAGGCCTGCTGTTGGAGGTAAACACTACTTAAAAAAAAATTAAAATAACATCTCTTAAAAAAAATAGAACAACTGAATTGATGTGACAATAAACAGACTCAGCATTTAAATATGATGCCTTTGGATCAACTTTTAGATTTTAGACAAAGTGTAAGATACCATTCTTACTATAACTCGTCTGAAACTTGAACCAATTTTAGTTTCCAGAACATTCCACCCTTTCTCTTACGTCTAGGATGACCAATCATCCTGGATCACCTGAGGGGCTTCCTGGAAAGTGGTACTTTCAGTGCCCAAACGAGGAAAATCCTGGGCAAGTCAGGACAAATCCTTCACCCTACTGACCTCTGGGCCACTTTCTTCCTGGAACTCCTCTCCTTTGCTTGGGTCATTACCCTCTCACCCTTCAGGTCATAGCTAAGGCAGTTCCGTCCTAACAACCTTCCTTAATCAGGCCATGTCGCTAGCCATTTCCTTAGCCTTGAGCACCCCACCTAGGCTAGCATACTGGCCCACTTGATGGCCTCCCCACTAGACCCTGGGGTCCCTGGGCACTGACTCGTGGCTCTTCTCTTTCAGGATATATGCCCAGCACGTGACACAGTGCATGGCACACAGTACATGTTGAGTGCTGAATCTGGACTAGTTCCTTAATGCTATGCATGGGGCAAGCACAGTGTCTGACTGCTTCGTATTCCTCAAGGGCTTGGCACGTAGGTGCCTAATAAGAAATTGGTTGGATTGAGTTGCATTGGACTGGCCAAGGATTCAGATAGATGGATAGCTCTTCTGGTAAAAGAAAATAATAAAGGAAAATAATGATGTCCCACAACCGTCTCTTTCAGATTATTTTGACTATCATTCATAGAGAGAAACGTCTTCTGTATTGGAACCCAGTACCCTTCACCTTCCCTAGACTCCATATGCACATGAAACCAAGGTGTTGTATTACAGATGGTCTTCTTGAATAGTCCTGTTCTATCCTATCTTATCCTATTCTGCTGTTTCATTCTCTTTCATTTAAAAACATTCTGATAATAACATATTAAACTGATCTCATCAGCACTAATGGGTCACACCTTGTAGTCTGAAGAACTTCGCAGTTGTCCACACTCTTAGCAGACTTTGGACATCCAATTTCGGGTCTTTCCTAGGCACAAAGATGAGGTGGAACTAACCCATTCCTTACGATCCATTAGGTCTTGCCTCCATGAGACCTACTCCACAGTCCAGTTCATCCTCATCAGTACTGACAACTGATGGTAATTTCTAGCTGCGCCTTTTTCTGACATACTCTAATACATTATACTCTTTGTTGCCTTATTTTTCTCTTTGCTTCCTGGAAGTTCCTCTTCTTCCTAAGTAGATCTATGCCCCCTGTGGGCAGGTATCACACCCTATTCTTTTTTTGGGTATCTCTTTTAACAAGCATGGGCTAAAAGAAAACAGACAAATATGTGCTGAATTAGAAGTGTCTCATGCCAAAATGGTCTTTCTAGTGAGGGGCAGGCAAATCTGTGATAAAATCTTATATCTTCCCATAATTCCTGGTTGCCTATAGTCAGGAAAGGCCCTGCTCATCCATTTCTCCATTCTGCCAAAGATGAGAATTGTTCCAAGATGCATCAGACTCTAATTTCAGCAAGACAGTTGAGAGTAAGACACACAATGGGCCTCGACATTTGGGGATGTGTCTGAGTGCTTGACAGTGGAGGATATTGCTGGAGGGTTCAAGATCAAGGGAGGGGGACTGATTTTCAGGACCTAACATGGCATGAATAGCCTCTTCAGACCCTGTTCTAACCCGAGATTTGCTGCCTTCCTGTGAGGGTCCAGGTAGAAATGGGAATGGCCAGCGGGAGGACAGGGGACTCACCCCAGGGACAGCTCTGATCACTGTTCACTCTTGCATGGTCACCGTGAATGACTGGGGTGGATTTAATCTCTCCCATTGCCATGTTTCCAATCACACACCAGACCTCCTGGTCTGAGTGCCTTGAATTGGTTACGGGTTGCTGAGCTATTGATTGCTTCAGCCCCCTGGGCAGCCAGGATCCTCCGATTGCAAACCTCTGGCCTCTAGAACAGCCCACCCTCTCCATTTACCTCAGTGTGCTTCCCAAATCGCCTCCTGTTCTGTCTGCCTTCACTTGAAAAAGCCAAGAAGGCCCTGTCTTGCACTATGCTCATATGACCCCAAACACAACGTAGCCAACCGTCCTCTACCTGGAATCCAGAGACCAGGACCCGAGTCCTGGCTCAGCCTCACTGCCCCTTCACTAGCAGGAGTACCTTGGACCTCATATTTCTAGTACATATTATGTGAATGGCCTCCAAAAGTCCATGCAAATTCCTAGTGCTGGTAGTAAGAATATATACTTAGCATTTCTGTTTAAAATGTAATATGAACTTCTGTGCCACGTGACACCTCTCTCAGCCACTATCCAACAAGCAGTTTCAGGAGGGCCCTCTCTGGGGACAGGTGTGACAGTTCCCAGGACCCAGTGGTTAGCAAAACTCCAGTCTTAGTGCTTGCCTTCATAGAGCCCGCCGTCAAGCTCTTTCTAGCCTTATATCAGGAAGTGGAAGATCTGCATTCCCTCCCACTGCCCCTCCACTTGTGCCCCTGAAATGGGAAAATAAAGCAATCTCGCTGTGTGAAGGGCCAGGATCTCCTGACCCTGAGTTTGGTACTGGGAGTGCACATGTCATGACACCACCCTCCTCCCTCATCCCCACCCCCAGCACACACACAGGCTGGGTCAGAGACAACAGGGTGAAATCGTCAGAGGAAACCCCACCGAGGAGGCTGGCTGGGTGTCAGAGAGTCACTACGTCACTGGGTGCTTTCTTTCTTTTCTTTTCTTTTTTTCTTTTTTTAAAGATTTTATTTATTTATTTGACAGACAGAGATCCCAAGCAGGCAGAGAAGCAGGCAGAGAGAGAGTGGGGGAAGCAGGCTCTCCCTGCTGAGCAGAGAGCCCGATGCAGGGCTTGATCCCAGGACCCTAGGATCATGACCTGAGCCGAAGGCAGAGGCTTTAACCCACTGAGCCACCCAGGTGCCCCGGTGCTCGCTTTCTTGTGGACATCTGGTTGTTCTTGACACTTCTGCCATCACCTCAACTCTTCCCCTCCTGGTCGTCTGCTTTGTGTCATTGTTTGAACACCCCCTTTCCCAACAGGGCCAAGGGCATCCCTCCGATGGGAAAGGAAGCGCTTGTTTTCATCACCCCTGGTTCCAGCAAAGAAGCAGTTGTAAGCCTCTCTCTGGGGAGAACCGGGCTGCAGAATCTTTTGTTGAACGAAGCACCTTTCACGTGAAGAAACGGCGGCAAGATAAAATGACACGTTGCTAATGATGTATTTTATGGACTGCCATCTGTCTCCGGAAAGGTCAGAGAAAAATGGCAGATTGGTTGCAGGCGATCGGGTGGCGGAGGTGGTCGGGGGACAAATGGTTCTCGTTGGAACATGACAAGGAGCCTTGGTGACATCATATAAATGCCCTAATTGGGAAGTGGTCAATCGAGCGGACCTGACTTCTGAATTTGATGTGTCAATAAACAAGCTCAAGGTGAGATGTTGGATCAATACCGCAGGACAAGAACCATCCGGCAAATTTACTGCAAAGTAATTGGGTGCAAAATGACTCAACTCAGCCTTCACACGGCTGAAAAGCAAACAAACGGCGAGCCCACCGGCAAGCGTGTGGACGTGTCAGCAGCTGCTCGAGCGCCCACTGCCTGCTAATGGGAGCCCCCAAAAGGGAGAGAAAAACCACACACTCTTTGTGCAGATGCTGACTCCAGTCAGGGAGTAGGAACTAGATGCTTCTACCGGGACTAGATAGTCTTTTCACCTCATATGATAGTAATTATGATTATTATATAGACCCACTTTTTTACTCCAAGGTTGCAAAATATGTGAGACACAGAGGAAATCTGTATCTCTATCTGTAGATCCTTATCTATATCCCTACGCCTGTACCTATGGATCTATATTCAGAATATCTACATCTACATCATCTATTGTTGGTGGTAGCTGGTTCTTTCCATCTCTGGGTATAAGGAAAAGGGAATAAAGATTCTCAGCTGTGTTAATTTCAGGGTGTCCTGGCCCAGAGGTGGGTTCAGGGAGTCGGGAGACAGCCTCCTGCCCTGACCCAGTGGTGGGAAAGGTGTTCTGTTTTAGAAACCTCCTGCTACACCATCCACGCATGAAGACCTGGGAGCAGGTTGGGAGTGGAGGAGTGTCCTGGAATCGGCGCATACCAGCTCACAAGAGCTGATTGTTAAATATTTCAGGAATTTTGCCAGCCAGTTGTTTAACCAACCACGGGTAGTCTGAAGTTGGCCATATTCACACCACCATCAATCAGCAAATGCTCTACGTCAGGTCCCGGAGGTCATTTTCTAGCACACCACTGGGAGGAGGCTGGGTCCTGGAAGCCTGGAATCTGGCCAAGGAAGGGTGAGTCCAGGGCTGGGCTCTGCCCTCGGAGGCGGGCTTCACTGCTGAGTAATTACATTTTGGTCTGGGAGGTCTTGGGTGAGACAGGGGGACATTTGAAGACAGACGAGAGCTGGCGACTGAGGAAGAGATGCCGTCTTACCTTTTAATTACCTTTTCTCAGAGTGGCCCAGTTGGGAAGGACTGATGGAGATGGTAAAAGGAGCAGGTTGGCTGAGGGCCTTCTTCCCGGATCCTAGCTGGCACCTGTTCTATCCTCACACCGTGGAAGGGGTGAGGGATCTCTCTGGATGTCATTCATCCGGGCATGAATCCCATCCGCAGGGCTCCACTCTCATGACCAAATCACCTCCCAAAGCCCTGACTTCCCAATACCATTCATCCTGGGGGGGAATTCTGGTGGTGGCGGGGGACAAGAACATTCAGACCATGGGAATTTCCCAGACCCCCAGAGTACCCTGTCTATAGCTCTGGTCCCTCTTCTGGTCGACTCTTTCTGGTCCCCTGAAACTTCTTCATTACCCATCTCCTCACAACCCAAGCCCCAAAGAATTAACCCCTGGCACACTTGGTGGGGGCGGTGCTCAGGGACCTTGCTCCTGTGTTAGGCCAGCTTCAGTCCAGATGGGTCAGTGTCCTACCCTGTCTATGGCACTGAGCAGGTGTGTTTGGGGAGTCTGGGGACATCATCTATACCACTGAGCCATACTGGGTGCCCTTCCTTGAGGGTAGAAAGTGCAGGGTGCTTATTTACTGCTACCAAACCACTGGGAGGGATGGGGGCTGCTGTTGGAGGTGAACAGAGTCTCCAGGGCCTGAGAAGACAGGAGACCTGAGCTCCCTGGAGAGGGGCTTGTGGGTCAGTGGCCGCAGCTAACAGAATAGGTTCTGACTGTGACTTGACAGATCACTTATGCTGTGTGTCCTGAGGCAAGACACTGAATGCTCTCTGGGCTTCAGTTGCCCCATCTGTGAAATGGGCATAATGAGCCAATTTACAAGAAGATGCTTAAAATAGTAACCGGCTCTTATGTGGTGAGCTTTGGAGACAGTTAGCTCCGAACATCTCCTATTCCACGTGAGCCTTGCAGAAACTGTAGAAGAATCCTTCATTGCCAATACCCCCATTTTGAGGATAGAGACCAAGGCTGAGAGGAGTGCTCACCTGCCCAAGATCTCTTGGTCCATCAGTGGTGGAACCATCTGGAATCCAGCTGTTCCCTCGTTATCCAGAATGTTCTCCACCATTCTGCTCACTTGCAGATGTCTGGGAGGTGTGAGGGGAGGACGCAGCCTTGGGAGAAAGCAGGCCCAGCCAGAGAAGGAGGGCAGGGGGACCCAAAGAGGTGGCCTGAGGCAGAGGCCAGTGAGAAGGCAGCAGGAGAATCCGAGGCTGCCTTGCAGGGAAGGGGATGGGGTCTGTTGGGGGTGAGATGGGAGATTAGCAAGATAGGCAAAACTCGCTTCTTTTTGTCAAATGTAACCTGATCTATGAACACTATATCAATATGGGGGCAGAAATTCAATTCTGCCCACTTAAGGTAGTTTCTCCTGGTTTTAAATGTAGTTGCTTTGGTGTAAAAACTAGTAGGTTCACGATTCTTCCCTTTCTTTTTCTCCTTCTGTTTTCCCTGAGTGCGAAAGTGGTGGCAGTATGTGCGTGTGTGTGCATGTGTGTGTGTCTGTGTGTATCTGTGTGTGGTTTGTCCTGGCACTGGGAAAGGGGCAGGTCTGAGCAGATCCTCCGGCCTCGTCCTTGGCTGAAGTGTGGTCTGTCTCATGGAATCTTTGGATCTTATTCTTTACCCTCACAGCACCTGCTACAAGGACCGTGGACCCCCATGGCCTGTGGTCACCAGGCCCAGGCAGGCTAAGCTGTGTTTCCCTCATCACTTGGGGCCCCCGGCCTTCCCTCAGCCTTGCACATTGATTTGGTGGAGCTCAGCACACACTTGCATAGAAACCCCACCCCGACACACACAGTTGTGGGGTGCCCTCAGACCCAGCAGCCCAGATACCCTTGCAGCCTTTGCTGCCCGTACACGTGGCTACCAGGTGAGGTGGCACAGAGGTTCTAGGACTCCTGCCCATGCTGCAGAAGGCCGGGGACCTCAGCCTTCCGTGGTCTCTACCATCCAGCCCACTCCCCACATTCAGTGCCTGTTGGGTGCTGGGCTCCTCAGGGACTTCAAGCTGTTGTCAGGCTCCCCATTTCCTCCTCCTGTCCGCTGCTCAGCCTTCTACCTGCGGCAGCTACTGCCGTGAGTGGTGGTCTCCCCCTACCAAGTTCCTTGAGTGACCTTTGGGTATCCAGTCCTCTAGCTCCTTAGAGAATGCCAACCCCAAGGCAAGCTTTTGACCTGAAAACCATTATGTCTTGATTAGGCTTCTAATTCCGTAAAATAAAATGTTTTCAAGACTAGTGTTCCTTCAGTGAGTTAAAGAAAAATGCATTCAGCAGCTCCATTGACATCTTTGTTTTAAGCTGGTCTTGTCCCCCTGATTTCCAAGTTTGGAGATACCCAGGGGCAAGAGAGACAAAAGGGGAAAAGTAAAAGCCATTTGTTTTCTCAAAACATTATCCTTTGGTTCATGCCAATGGCACAGGCCCTGGCATTAATTTGGTAAGAACTCAGCAGTTGTTAGCTGTTACCTTTATATTGTTCTTATTATTAATTATTATTATTTTATATTGTATTTATAGTACATCAGAGTAAGAGAGAAGCTAAGAGACAATTATGATCATATAGTAGGGACACATGCAGAGACGGGAGCTGGCTGAGAGTTTTTCAGGGCTGGGGAAGGCTTCTGGAAAGAAGTGTGCATGGAGACTGCAGTTTTTCTGGCCACCCCCCATGCTTTATGTCAGCCTCACTCAACTCTGCGATCCCAGAGTCACCAGTGTTCTCTGCTGTTCCCCATCCTTTCTGTGTTGGGAACACTCTTTTCCTTACTGCTGTCCCATCCCCTGGCTTTAGTCTCCATCTTGACTGCAGGCTCAGGATGGACCCTGTGCCAGGAACCCCCTAGCTCAGCAGGTATGAGCCCTGATCCATGGAACCCTTGAGATAGCGCTGGTCATTTCAAACCAGGAAGTTGTGGGTTAATTTGTTACACAGCGGTAGATAACGGATACATTTCCACATTCTCCCTTGACTAGGAGGCACATCACTGTTCCAGCACAAGTTTTTGGTTCCACGCTCTTAGACCCAAGAGCTAATTCCACAAATGAGAAGGATACATTTGTGGTGACAGATAGCTGAAGGAAGGAGCCAGCAGATGCAGAGTCCTGGTATAGTTCTGTCACCCCTGCTCTGGGCGCCTTGGGTCCAGACTCTTTCCCTCTCTGGATCCCAGGCCCTTTAGTTTTGGATGAGAGGTTGACCTAGACAAATCTTTAAGGTGATTTCCAGCTTTACCATTTGGTGAAGGTTTATGAAAATGCTTTCTAGAAGACCCTGGTTTGTAGATTGGCAGGAGCTAAGTTTCATGACTGGGTGGGTGTGCCTGGGACAAGTCTCCTGTTTGCCTCTTCCTCGGGCCGCCTGTGAGGCCTGTGGGGACTGGCACGAATCAGCACATCTGGCCCTGAGTGGGGCAAAGAAACCAGTCAGAAGAGGCACTGGGCCCTTCTGGGTGATTTCTGACCTCACCTTCTGATCTCAGAGCCCTGCCTGGCCTATAGGGACCCTGCCAGCCAGAGAGGGATAGTCCGCATGCTCCCCGGCTCTGTCCTGGTCCCTGGTTTCAAGTATCCTGGGACCGTTACTCACACTCATTATTTTCCTCTCTGACTTACGAGGATTACCTACCTGTCAGGGTCACTCTGTGACACTTGCCTTCACCAACCCCCCTTGGCCTTAGGACCGGGGTCAACCATGTTCTCTCCCACATCAAGCAATGCCATAGCCGCATTGTTCTCGCATCCCCAACTTTGAGTTCAGGATTTTGGCAAGCAGGTGGGGGGCTGACAGAGGTAGAAGGCAGTGCAGGGTTGAAGAGTCCTGCGTGAACAACCACCGGGCGGCTCCCTTCCTGCTCGAGGAGACTCTTACCAGTATAATGGGGGTACGAGTGGCTGAATGAAGCAGAAACCCCATGACAGTGTCTTAAATGAAGAGTTAGGTTCTGTTTCTCCCAAATAAGAAATAGAGCAGTGGCTAGAATCAGTCAGTGGCTCTGGCCAGAGCACCAACCACCCAAGGCAGGAAGAAACAGATGTCCCCAGGAGAGTGTCTGCTTATGTCTCATGGTCCAGACTGGGTCTCATGACTGCTCGCTGTGCACGGGAGGCCAAGAAGGGAGAGCACTGGGAGGTCAGGCAGTTGTGTGTTGGTCGCAAGCGATGGAAACCTGGTTTAGACTAAGATAGGCCAAAGGGAAATTGGTTGTCTCCCATCCCCAAATGTCAGGGAGGCCAGAAAGTGGCTGGGCTTCTGGGATTGCTAGCACTGGTGCTCCAGGAGCCCGGGGCTGCGCTTGCCCTGTCTACAGGTTGGCTTTTGTCTCTCGGATCGCCTTCTTCCTCTAATCAACTGAAACACAGCCATCACTGCTCCTGCAATCCCACATCACAGTTTAGCCTCGAGAGAGAAGCCTCATTTGCTCCGAATGGAAAGCCTCCATGAAGTTCTCTGGCCTGCTGAGTCACCTGCCCATCCTTGGACCGTTTGACTTGTGCCAGGGGCGGGGTGCCTGGGGTCAGAGGGCACAGCTGGAACTGGGAGTCAGTAGCAGCTTCATGACAAGTGGGGGGAGCCGAGGCTGTCCCTACACCAGGGCCAAGAGAGCCCCGGCAGCCTGGCGTCCAACCCCCCAGAGAAGCGAGGTTGCTTGGCCTCTGTCACACAGCAACTTGGGGCAAGACAAGAGGCCAAAAGTCTGGCTTCCTGACTGTTTGTTGACTGTGCTATGGGCTTTCTGGACCTCAGTGTGATTGCGGGGAGGGGCTGGGTCACCCTCTGATAGGCGTTGCCCCGCACACTGGAGGGATTTGCACCAGGCACTGCTGCCAGTTGGCGATGGGTGTTTTCTGTCTGAAATGCGCTGCTCCTCTTTCCGGGTTTCATTTTCTTCAACTGGCGATGATAATAGCGGTCTGCCTACTTCAGAGAGGGGGTCACAACAAGCGACATGGAAGGTTCGAGAATTCTAGCTACGAGAATCCTTTGCAAAGCTCAAAGCGTGATACAACGCACGGCATCGTTTGGCAGAAAGCCCTGATTCCACTTTATGTCTGGGCGAAGCGCAGGGAATGTGCGTGTGTGTGAATGAATGAGAGTGTGTGGGTGTGACAGTGTGTGTCTGGTCATCAGTGTGTGTAACCACTTCCCCTGGAGGAGTAAGAAACCCTTTCACCAGATTGGCAGCGGGAAGCTCTGTGTTCATCGGGGTAAGATTTCTGGGTGGGAGGGGCTCTGGTCGGCCTCCTCTCATTAATCCCCAGTGGAACAGTCCGTGGTCTTGGAATCAGCCTTCCAAAAACAGGCAGAGCTGCAAGTGCACTGGAATAAAAGGGAGGCCATCGGCAGCTTCTCCTCCATCAGACCCCTTGACATCTTGGCCTCCACTGGCCTCTGACTTTCTCAACCTCCAAATGAGGTCATTTGTCAAAAAACTCAACCGACCAACCAGACGTCAACCAACAGGGGCATTGTGCTTTAGAGCTTGATGGACAACAATGGTCTCAACAGGGGCAGCTTTGTCCCCTCTCCCCCAGGGACATTTGGCGATGTCTGGAGACATAGCTGACATCCCCATCTCTTCCCTCCCCTGGGTTGTGCGTGGATACAGACCCCATGGTGGCCACACCCAGGGCCCTTTCTGAGTAGGGGTGTCAGTTCCCATGGAGACCACCACCTGTGTCGAGGACCGGGCCAGGTTCCCAGAAGGAAGCCCATCAGGAACTGATCCCCAGAACCCTCCACAGCATAGAGCTGGCTCTGCGTGGCATTCTAGAGACATCGGCAAGGGACTGGGGGCCAGGGACTGCTTCCTGGAGGACTGCTTCCTGGTTTGAACAGGTCTTGGAAGGCTAAGTGACGATAGTGAGTAGACCAGCAAGAGACGCCAGCAAGAGACGTCAGCCTCTGGGTGCCTCACCATGACCTGGCAGCATGGTCCTCCCTGCGGGCCCTCCAGGGACCCTCCCTGTGACCGTTCTACCTTGACTGAGCTGTGAAAAAGGCCAGGATGCTAAGAACATCTGCTGAGAATCAAAGGAAAACATAGAGCATCGGAAGACACAAGCCGTTCTCATCCCTGTTCTACAGGAGGGAGGCGAGGGGCGCTTGTCGTATCTCAGGAGGTTTCAAGGGTTTGTGATGGACTAGAAAGAAACTGAGCAGTGGTGGAATTTGGGAGCAGTGAAACGAAGGCTGGTGACCTACTGCCAGCCCTGTTCCTTTCCCCTCCTGTGCCCAGGGGCCCTGCCATGCAGGGGAGAGGTAAAGAGTGCTGAGAGGTTGGGGCTCTCATGGATGACATGCTTATCCCTTCCCAATGTGACCCTAATTATGTCAAGTGACCCTTTTATGTCAAGTCTTTTGCTTCAACCTGAGGGTCCTGAATTCCTATGTGTCTTTGATTGCCTAAGTGTCCTCACATACTTATCCCACATTCTGTTGAAGGGAATTTTATAAGAGCTAGGAGAGTGCCCAGCCTGGAGGAGGGGTTCACAGGAAAGAGAAGCCATGGATTCTACTATAATTAATGTACAAAACATAATAGACAATTTTCAAACACTGTAATCACAAGTGAAGTGGAATATATTAAGTTGATTATAGGGGAATTCGTGTGCTTTATTTGAGATTAAGTTGGCGTTTTGGTGTTATCTATCCTGGAAGGCTTCCTGGAGGAGACAAGGAGGAAGGTATTCATTCCATTGGGAAGAGCCCCAGTGTAAAGCAGAGTAAATTCTATCTACTGTCCAGCCATCCTCATGTGGCTGACAAAGCTCGCCACAAGCATTTCTTAAGATCCTATGTTGCTAGCAACACCCTTCTGGGCTCTGCAGGAGGTGGCTGGTGGGCTGATTTGCCATGGAAGCTTTCCCTGGGGCTGTTACCTGTGACTACATTTCTCTAGGAATAGACAACCTCCCTGGCAATTTCATTTCCACTCCAGTTTGTGTTTTCACACCACACTGAGTTTCCATCCACCTTCAAGTGTCCTTCCCCTTTCCCATTTCACGCTCCTGTCCCTAAATAATGTTTGCGCTTCCTATTAATAGGACTGTCTTGATTGTGGCTGGTCCAGCTGACCTACTTTCCCTAGTTTTTTTTTTTTATTCCAGAAATTGCACCGCCTGATTCTCTCAGCACTGTCTGCTATTCAACCATTGGTTCCACATGTGGGGATGAAGCTCCTGCTGTTGAGAGATAGGAAAAAAGCGTAAAATATTGTCCCGGGCCCAATGGCTGAGAGTCTAGTTGGGAAGTCAAGACAGGTGCTTTCTGAGCGTCAGAGTGGTGCTGCCCATGTGTGTGTGCCCTCTGCCCAGACAAGGGAGAGAGCCCAGGGTTGGGCCAACCCTGGAATGCCTCAGGAGGAGGCAGCAGCTTGGTGAGTTGTGATATTTCTCCGGGGAGAAGTTCCCCCAGGAGTGCCTTCTTGCTTTTAGTTCATAATTTCTTAATTCTCCAAAGGATTCTCCAAGGCAAAGGCCCAAGGAAGAGATGGTTAGCTAGCTTGCCAGCCACTTATGCTTCCGGCCTTGCTGCCCAAGATTATGTAGATCTCCATTCCCTCTCTGTGCATCCGCCATTTTGATTTGGGTCACACGTGCCCTCCTGGCTATTCCCCCACACCAGACCCATACTCACCTCGATGCCATTATTTATATAATCCCACTACATGGAATATCTTTCCCCTTTTCTTCATCACTGTAGTAGATTTTAAAACAATTCACTTCCTTTCCATCCCCTCCTGCCTCCTACATGCACGCGTGCGCGCACGCACACACACGCACACTGCCCTGCTCTATTGAAGTTGGGCTTGGCTGTGTCACAGTAGGCAGGGTGTACTTCACCTCTTTGATGAAGAGTTTGGCCATGTCACTTGCTTTGGCCAATGGGATATTAATGGATATGACATCAGCAAGCCCTCTCGTGCTTCTGCTGAGAAGAACATGCCCCAGCGGGCCTGCTCCTTCCTGCAAGGGCCATAAAAAGTTGCATGCACACGTGGACCTGACTTGTAGCTTGGAGCTAAGCCCAGCAAGGCCGAGACTACATCAATGCCCTGGAGTAACATGGGTGAGGGTGACTGATTATTGCTTGGAGCCACTGACTTTTGGGATGCCACCATCCCAAATGACACGCTAGCTCTCTCTGACTCCCTTTCTTTATCCTCTGAGGGTATTCTATTGCTATTTCCTATCTGGGCTTCCTGCCTTCGTAACTGTGCTGTGAGCTTGAAGAGGCTGGACTGAGGCTAACATGTCTGTGTCACTCTAGGAGCCATGTACTGGAAGTCTCCCAGGGCTACGCGATGCATAGAGAAAAGTACATGGTAGTTATGACATCCTTGGGATTCTTCACCAGGGACTGGCTTAGGTGCCAATGTCATTAAGCCATCTGGTTTCTAGCCCATGTTTCTAGAATGTCCAGGGACATTTTGGTGCAAACTGGATCCCACAGGTGTGACATCTGGGGACAGTCAAGAGTGCACCTGCACACTGGGCCTCCTGACCTCACTGGCCACCTGTGTTTCAGCCAAACTATTTCCACTGCTGGACTCACTCCCAGGAAATGCCATGTACCTGAGTTAGGGCTCTAAGTCCATCTTTATGGGTGTGAGGAGAATAACCATTTCCTGGACGATAGAGCTGTGGGTATTCTCTGAGGAGGCTGGTGTCCAAAAACCATTCGTCCATTTCATCGATGCAATTTTAAAGTTAGAGACAACTTCCTCTCTTAGCACATCTCTGCATGCCCACTGCTCCCACTGCCCACTCCTGTCAGCACACATGTGCTTGCTTGCCAGAGGTCTCCTCTGCCTGCCTTAGGTCCAACCCTAAGCCTCTTTCTCTGGGAAGCCTTCTTATCCTCAGGCAGAATTCATTTTTCCTCCCCATAGGCCTGATTTATTCTTCTTTTTGGACACACATAATTATATTTTACATATTTGCATAAACATCCTCTAGACCGTGAGCTCTTCCAGGGGAGGGTCCCTTCAGTTCTTACTGTGTTTCCCTAGGAGGTGCTCAGTGACTCTCTATTGGGCTGAGTTGAATTGCCATATCCCTTACTCTCCAGGCCTCCTGTCCCCATGCTGCCCTTGCCCACACAGGATCTGGTTCTCTTTGGCTTTTTCTCCATCTGGTCCTTCACTTTTGAGTTTCTCTTTTTCATCCAAACTGCTTTTCATGTGCCCCACTGTCTCCAAGCCTTACTAAATGACTGCCAGATTGCTGATAGCATAGCTTCAAGTTCACCGTTATTACTCAGTATGTCTCCTCAATGCTCTACCTAAAGACAAAAGTTTCCAGTCCCAAATAACACTGATGGAGGAGTCATCGGGGGAAGGGGAGGGTTTGAAGGATATGACAAAGGGTCCTCGGCCACACTCTATGCTCAATTTCATAGCAGTTGGCCTTTAAAGACAAAATAAATCCTTTATATCAAAATGGACTCAGGTGCCCTCATTAGAGCTTTGTAAACACATCCCTCCAGAGGGATGAATGTGAACATGCCATGGTGGGTCCCCAGCCCAACCAACACTTTCATTCAGCATCCAACATCCTGAAAGGACCTCCGTCCATGGCCTCCACCCATCCTCAAGGTGGCCTCATTCCCAGTTGGCCACTAGAGGTCCAGCTCCCTTTCCATTACCCTCTGAGGGTAACAGAATCAGATGTTCATTCCGGGCAGCAAGGTGAGGAAGGCACTAGAACAAAAGAGTGCACCTGCCACTGGACACACGGGCCAGGTTGATAAGAGTAAAGGGAACAGGTCTTTAGGGGGATTCCTGGAGGGATAGAGGGGAAAGATAGGAGCAGGCACTTCATGGTGACATCTTGAGTAAGAAGATGAAACCAAAGGGAAAGACTTCACAAGAGGCTTCGAAGATTTGAGGACAGCAGAAACCCAATCGTGTTGCACAAACACCTATATGCACCCAACTTATGACACTCTGTAAGTGGTGGAAAGGGCTAAAAATACAGTTTCCCAAAGGGTTGAGATGAATCCTGGAGGAGAGAATTCTTGAGGGTCCTGAAGGGATACTGGTTGTCAGGGAGGTAATAGTTCCTTCCCTTGGTGCCCAGATCAGAGAGGCAGCCTCCAGGCCGAGGCTGGTCTTCTTCTGTCCTGGGTGGCTGACTCTTGTCACAGGAATGTGATGGAAGGCTGCAGGAAAGCCAGATGTTTTCGGATAAAGGTAGATCTCTGGGGCTTACTCAGAATGGTAGAACGCAAGGGCTAGAAGGGCGCCCAGGCCATTAGGGAATTCCTTCTTTTCTAGATGATGAAACGAGCCCGGAGGTCAAATGTGTTGCCTCAGCTCACCCAACGGAGAGAGTGGTGGAACAAGGACCAGAATGCACATCTTCAGGTTTCCCAGAATTGTGTGAAACCCTTCTGAAAATGGGGGAGGGCTGAATTGGCCCCATGCGACGTAAGGGAGTGGTTTGGAGGAAGGTGTGAGATCAGCCCAGGTCAGATACCCAGTCTCTGGTCAGCATCATCCGCAGGGCATGGCTTTTTGTTCACCTTCTGGTGACTTCCCCTGCAGTTGAGGTTTGCCTCAGGCACCAGAGAAGGAGGACACCCCCTTGCTGACAGTTTAATATCTCTTTCTTCTTTGCTCTCCCTCCTGAGCACCACCCCCCCCTTCTGCCTCCATCATATTGAATCACCAGGGCGTGAGATATAATAAAGCATTGTACCGTTCAATCTGTCGGCTATTCCTTAAAGGTGTACTCCAGGTACATATCCCCTTGGCCTGTGAAAAATGAGCTTACCTGCAACAAATGACTTTGATGAACCTCGGGAGCCGGCCCTCTATCATTCTTTTCCAATTGGCTTCCCCAGCCAAGCATGGTTTCCCAGCACAAATTTGTCTTGCTGAAGGAAGAGTTTCTCTAATTCACTTCCCTCCCAATGCCCCAGCTTCCCTGCCTAGGCGTCCCTTCATCTGGCCACCAGTCTCAGTCTCAGAAATGTCTTTCTTCTGGAAGCCGGGCAGCTGTACACAGTCATCAGATGCTTCACCAAGTTGATCAAAGTCGGAATCTGAAAGAATCCTGAGCACCTACCTTCCATGGGCAGACTGAGTGCAGACTCCATCTGGACTTGTGAGATGGGTGTAGCCTGTGCCTCAGTACTTTCTAGACCTGTCGTCTGCGCCCCAGCATCCTCACCTGTAGGGTGGGGACAGGCAATACCCAATCTTCCTCCAACCTAGGGCTGTCTGAAGAATGAACAGATTTTTCCACAGGAAAATACTTTGAAAAGCAGACATTACTACACACATACAAGGTTTACCTTGATTATTGTGGACCTCAACTCCTTAGGGGATGAAAGGCAAGCTTGATTCAGCAAAGATCTACGCAGTGCCTACTATGTGCCAGGCATTGTGTGAGGCACTGGAGGGTATTTCAGGGAATAAAAGGGACACAGTTCTTGCTTCCATGGCATTTAGCTTTATTTCCATTTAGTCCAGTTGGGAATCAACTATGGGACACAATGGTGTCCTATATGTTTATATATGGATGAACTAAATCATGTATCTTAAAATATAAGTTTCCATTACCTGCGTACCCACTATGCTATTGTTTATTTCATTTCAGAACAACTGTGCAAGCTAAGTATCTTTATAGGGGAGGGGCTTGAGGCTTGAAGAAGGAAAGAATTGGCCTGAGGTCAGGAGGCAGAGCCGGGATGGAGGCTGGAGCCATCAGACTCCCCAGCATTCTCCCCACACGCTTCTCAGCCTTGAGGCTGCACACGTCAACCTTGCTCTGGGAGGTCAGGGGCTGGCAGTGCTCCTCTGACTGAGGTGGTCACAAGAAAAACTTCAAAGGAGTGGCTTCCCACTCGGCATCAGGGGAAAGGAAGAATCAGTCTGGTGGGCTAAAGAAAGCATGGCTGATAGTTGGGGAGTCGGGAGTGTCGAGCCACGCAGGTTGTGGGGAGATTGGCCGCGAAGGCCAACATGGGGCAGTGAGGTCGGTTGGAGCCAGATTATGGAGAGGCTCAAAGTGAAGGCTTAGGGCCCATTCCTGACCGGACAGAGAAGCTGGAAGGCATCTTGTTGTTAGAATAAGAAGTGGACCTTCTCCCTGCCTGAAAGTTTCATTCCAGAACTTTCTACACAGAAAGCGTAGTTAGCCTGTCACTAGCTAGCTGAGTGATGCTGGGTTATTAACATCGTCCCTCTGGGCCTCAGTTTCCCCAGCTGTCAGAGGAAGGGGTTGGAAGAGAGGGGTGCTGAGGCTCTCATAGCTGTGCGATGCCTTGATTCTGTGATTCCATAATGAACTCAAAAGCATGTAAATATGCAGATCACAGCCATGTACCTGCGAGGGCTTTTTCCCTTCTCCGCTGTTGTAATTTTAGATAAGTGCCAAATGCCTCTTTATTCTCAAATATAAAAACATCGAGAAGATTAAGCCACAGCCTGTCTCATAATAATCTGGGCATCCAATTCCAGCTTTCTGATGAAGCCAACACAGTTATAAGAAAATTGGAAAGTTTAATATTTGCAAAAACAAATAATCCTCCCCCACCACCTTGAATGAAGCTGAATGTTTTCGGTGACTTAGTATGTCTCTTCTCAGGTTCCTGAACCATGGAGCTTTATTTTGGGACATCAGCAATTTCTGGAAACACGTTGTGTTACAGTCCACATTTGGGTCTAGTCTCTCCTTTGAGGGTCAGATTCAGGGGATAGATCTGTGACATCTACGAGAGGCTGAGTTCCCAAGGTCAAACCTCAAAAAGGACTCCTATAGTTCAGATGAGTCACAAAAAAAATTGGAGGCCTCCTGATGGGCCACGTGTGCAAAATGATGATTGGTGGTGGTGAAAGTGATGGTCAAATGTATTTAGCACCTGCTCTATGCCAGGCAGGGCCCTAAGCACTTTCATGGCATTAATTCATCAGTTCTCCTGACAACTCTCTGAGGTGAGTGCCGTTGTCAACCTTATTGTGCAGAGGAGGAACCAAACTGAGGAACAGAGAGGTTAAGAAATTTGCCTGAGGCCACACAGCTAGTCAGAGATGCTGTTGGAATCTGAATCTGGCAGTGTGGTTCCAGAACACTGTCTCCCCAAGATGTTCTACTCCCATGAGTGAGGATTCCTTCATTCTTCAAGCAGAACTGCATCACACAACAAGAAGAATGACTTACCCATCCGGCTTCAGACTGATAGACACTCCCCCCACCGTCAATTCCACTACTGTTGGGCACCCCTTTGTGCCAGGTGTTAGGGATGGGAGATGAAGTCAGGCTTCCCCCTGGGGATTTCATGTGCCAGCAGGGCAGTCAGGAGGCAAGAGCTGGGGACACACTAGGCCCAGGTGGGGGACATTCTTCGTGGAGGCAGTGCTGGATGGGGGTTCCTCCCATATCCTCTTCCTTCTCACTGCCAGGATTCCTCCGGCTTGTCAGGCTAAGTGCACGCTCTCTTGTTCCCAACTGCCAACTCCACTGCCTTCTTCCCTCCTTGTCCCCCAGGCACCTTGGTGGCCTTCTCTACTTCTTCCCTTCTGGGGTCAGTGGCCCTGGTACTCCAGTGTTCTGCACCAAGGCAGCTACAGCTGGACCCTTATCCCAGGGTCACCAGATGGGTAAAACTAAACTAGGAACGCCAAGCTGATAGGAGTGTGTGAGTCCCGGTTCTCCAGTGAAACGAATCAACAAGATGTACAAGTACTATAGAAGGAGATTTATTATAAGGAATTGTTTCACATGATTATCGAGGCTGGCAAATCCCAAGGCATGCAGTGGGCAAGCTAGGGACCCCAAAGAGCTTCTGTTGTCTTTCCAGTCTGAGTCTGAAGGCCTGAGAGCCAGGGGAGTCAAAGGTGTTTTGAGTTCTAGTCCGAAAGCGGGCAGGCTTGAGACCCAAGAAGTGCTGATGGTTCAATCTGAGTTCAAAGGCCAGAAGAAAACCAGTGTTTGGGCCCAGGCAGTAAGCCAGGAAGAGTTCCCTCTTTCTCAGCCTTTTTGTTCTATGCAGGTCTTCAACTGATTGGGTGAGGTCCACCCACCTTGGGGAGGATGATCTGCTTTACTCAGTCCACTGACTCAAATGCTGATCTCACCTGGAAAAGCCCAGAATAACGTTGGACCAAATGTCTGAGCACCTGATGGCTCAGTCAAATTGATATGAAATTAACCATCACAGTGGACGTCTGACATGTGGGAAGCAGTGGATGCAGTGAAGCATCCCAGTGTCCTATGCCCGTTCTGTTGGTAGAGGAGGCAGGAGAGCAGGGTGGTGAAGGCATGGGCTCCGGAGTTGGGACAGTCTGACTTTGTACCCGGTCTCTGCACTTGCTTTATGTGTGATCAGGGACTAGTAACCTCATCCCCAAAATGGGGTCGATAATTGTAACTCCCTTTAAGACTATTGCCTATTACCTGTAATTACCTATTAGATTGTTGTAAATATTAAATGAGCTCATACACACATAGCATTGAGAACAGGGCCATAATATGAACTACTATTATCCCGGGCTTCTAGACTGGGGTCCCGCAGGGTATCTGGCTGATCCGATGGGGCACCATGAGTCCCTGGGTGCTCCACCCTTTTGGGGCATGCGTGAGCAATAGGCATTACTCACCACCGCCCCCATGGCTTTCCAGGGGGCAGCGGCAAGGAAATTAGGCAAGGGATTCAGGAGGCCCAGTTCAACACAAACTCTCATCTCCCCTGCCCAGCTGGAAAACGTCAGGTCTCTCTCGTGTTCTCAAAGAAATTTTGTCCCTGAGAATGGAAGCAGGGAATGGAGCCTGATGACGCTGGGGAGGGGACACTGGCCTTTCAGGTAAGAGGGGAGGGGAGGTAGGATTTCTAGAATGAAATGTTGGCAAACCATTTCCGCCACAGATCTAAAACTGTGCCTTCCAGCCTGGCAGCTATGCAGCTGATGTCCTCTCCGGTGGGCTCAGCGCTTCTGAGTCATCTGTCTGGGAAAAGGAGTATTATTTATTGACCAGTAAAATCTCATTAGGAGTCACTTCCTAAATAAGGCAGCGGACTGGGGCCAAATCCTTTCAAAGGAGTCACAAAGGAGCTTATAAATCCTCAATGCTGTTGTCCCCATCTCACAGATAAAGAAACTGAGACCAAGATGGGGGAAAAGTGGGGGAAACTATTAATTGGCCACAGGACTCCCCACAGCCCTCCAGGATTGCCATTATTACCTGTTTTTTTAACCACTGAGGAGCTAATGAGAGGACAAGGGCACCACAGGTGGGCTAACAGGGCCACTCAGGGAAAGGGGACTGAGTGGGAGGAGGAACTTGCTTCAGAACCTTGGGAAATGAGCTTCTGTCTACGGAGCAAACAGAAAAGGACTTGCTGGTGGACAAAGGGGAACTGGAGGGTGTGGCAAGAGGGACACAGAAACAAAGGCTGGACACTGTTAGGAAGCGGAGGAGACCTGAGTTTGGAGAAGCGAGGGATTTGAATCATGATAGGGATTGAGGAGCATGAAGGCCGAGGGAAGTCCTGGGGGGTTGGGGGTGCAACTGGCCGTGCCAGTGAGAGCATCTATATTAGCAGGGGGAGGCAGGGTCTGCGTGGCAAAGTACTGAGATCTGACAGAAGCAGAGAAATTCTAGGCAGTGAGAGATTTTTTCCCCTCCCCGAACAGGAAGGAGTGATTCAGGGTGTTAGAATGATGGAGAAGGGTGCTGGGAAAGGCATTTCCCAAAACAGGAGCCCCCACTCAGCATGCTTGAGGACCATAGCAATAACGAGAGCAGCTAACATGTGATACGGGACACGTCTATTCTAAGTGTTTTATAGGGGAGCATCCCGTTTCATTCCAAAACTGTACAAAGCAGGTGCTATTATTATTCCAATTTTCAGACATGCAAATTGAGGCACCAAGAGGAAAAGCCACCTGCCTAGCTACTAAGTGGTAGGGGAGGGATTCAAATCCATGCGGTCTGACTCTGCAGAAGGAAGACGAGCCACGAGGGAGGGGAGATCACAGACCCTGGAGAGCTGGGGATGATTGATCTAGTAATGGTCTGGAAGAGATGGGAAGGCACGGGATCAATAGTCCAGGTGGAGGGGTGCACCTTGGCAAAGTAAGAAAATACGTCTTCCTTTGAGACAGGACAGGGGCTGAAAGGATGGATGATAATGATGCCGAGAGTCTCTGAGGCAGAGGGAAGAAGTCAAGGCAGTTCACGCTAGATGACCTTGATCTTCCCGGGGAAGTAGGTAGCAACCTACACCGCAAAGCTGATCTTTTTCACCCACTTCCTTTTTCCCTGCCCAGCCCAGCCCCCTCTTGTTTTCACAATGACAACCTGGGTGGTATTCCCTCACCTAAATTGGGCATTTGTGTGTAAATGAGGGATCAAGCTGTCCTGAATAACCAGGGAAAGGGAAGTAAGGTAAAACAGACTGCCCAAGGAAGGATTCTGGGGGTTCCTGAAGAAAGTGGATGTGTGAAGGAATTGAAGAGGTAAGTACTCTTCTGATTTTATTAGAGGACCACTAAGGGGGAGTGCAAATTTTGGTGGGGCATTACCTTTTAGCTGTAGTGCTCCCAAGAAAGAGGGAAACAGAGAAACTTGGAGTCTGTGAGTTTGGGATCTGAATTAGGGATGCCTCTTGTGGTGGTTGGATTGGAAATCAAAGATTTCTTTACCTTAGCTTTTGAAAAAAAAAAAAATGAAACTAATGCATGCTAATAACAGAAGCTTAGAAAGTACAAAAATGTATGGAAAGGCCAGAAGACTCGTTCTACCTTGGAAAATCATTTTTACGACTTTGGAGGATATTTTTTCTTCAATTGTTTTCTGTATGCCTTGAACAAATTTTGAAAACCTACCATATTGTGGTTTTACTGTGTGATTGTGTCATAGGCATTTTCCCATGACATTAAAACTCCTAGTAAACATACGTAAAAACATAGAGGATGGGCAATTAAAATTATTGGTAGTTAATTTAGTTACATGGGTTGTAAGTATAAGTATGTTTTTGCTGGAGAGCAGTCCTTCATAGGAATGCTCTGCATTGATTTGGCTAGTCCTTTCGTGCTGGACCGGGAGGTTGCTCCCAGTCATTTGCTCTAGTATTAATACTCCGAAGGACAGCTCTGTGCACAAACCTTTGTTTGCAGTTTGATTATCTCCTTAAGATAAGGTCTTAGAAACAAAATAACTGGGATGAAGTGTATGGATGTTTTGAAGATTGTTTCTAGAAGGTTTGCTCATCTGTTTATACCTCATCCATGGAGGCAGACAGAGAATATAAATCTTGAGTGTGTCCAAATTCTGGAAGGCTGGGATCAGGAAAGACAGCAGGAGCATACTGATTTGGACTCTGAACTTGGAGGCCCTCTGTTTGCTGCTCTGCTCTGGGAGAGTGGCTCTCAAGCAGGTATTCTTGGCTTAAGGCTAGAGACCCATGATGAGTCTTGTCCCAGAAAGAAGCAAGGGCAGGGGTGCTGGGGCTGTCTGAAAGTGCTAGAAGCAGGTCAGTTTCAAGGGTCATTAATCCACGGAGGTCTTGGTCTTGATGAACACTAGGTTAAGAACCTCTGCTTTCGAGACCATTAGGAGTTCTGGCCTTCTTTCCAGATACTTGAGCACTTTGGGGACCCTTCTCTATATTAAAATTTTCAAGCCACTTTGAGGATAACAGTAATGGTCTGAGTTTGCCCTTTTCAGACAAACCACCTGTCTTGATAGCTCCTTAATGTCTATTAGGAGGAAAATTCTTTCTAATTCTCAGGACTAGGAATTAGGCAAGATGTCTAGACACTTGGCAAGTTGGGGGAAAGTGCATGGAAGAGAAAATATGCTCATATTCACAGATATTTTCCCAGATATATACATATTTTTACACACCTACACATGTTCTCACACACATTACTCTCTCCTACTACACACACACTGTCTCTCATACACACCCACAGACACTATTTCCACATACACTTGCACTCTGGCACACACCCACACTTGCACATCACTCGGTGCACGTATATTCTTAGACACACTCACATACACATGTATTTCCCAGATACAGACAGAATTACGCACACACACACACACACACACACATTCCTCTGTCATATGCACATGTACATATATACACACTTTCACACACACACACACCCCTTCACATATGTCTTCTTAGGCACACACACACTTTCCTCCTCATACCCCCTCCCCAGTCCTCTGTGGCCTCTGGCTCAGCCCCGGGACTTCTCTATCCTCCTTCCCTTGGTCTTGGCCTAGGCCCCCCCATCTCTTTCCTCCCACCCAATGGTAAATATACCCTCCTGAGTTCGAGCGAATGTAAAAGAAGCACAGGAGGAAAGTGGTAGATAAATTTAACAAGCATTAAAGTTAATATATAATTTAAATATGTATAAAATTATTCCGTGCATCGATTAGAAAATGGGCTGTTGACCATTTCAAGGCAACAATCAATTTCAGAGTTCACAGGTCAGGTCAAGTTTCTTTCTAATGATCTGCAAAAGAAGCAGCATTAGGGAGATAATGAACTCCACGGGTTTACAGCTGTGATCTATGGCCGGGTGGCCGTGGGGCCGCCCAGTGGCAGCCCAGGGCCAGCTGCAGACCCACTTCTCTTGTGGGCCAGGGTAGAAGCTTGGCTGGGCTGCAGGCTGTGATGTAATCAAGGCATCTCTGGGATGACTTGCCTAGTTTCTAGAGGCCGCGCGGTTGCTGAAGCTCTTGGCTATCAATGGGAACAGCGGTGGAACCCCGTGTATGTGGTTTGTGTGGGGAGCTTTCCCTTTTCTGGGAAGTGGAGATGGGCCTGGCCAGTGCTGTTCATCACCCCGCCTGGCTAGGGCCAGGCGGCTTGGGGGAGGGTGCACATGGCTGGGATGTGATCTCATTGCTGGTCTGTTCCGGGGCTCTGGCCACAGCTTGTCAACAAATGGGGATCCCTGCATCACTGGGTGATTCCACAGCTAGAGCCAAAGGACATTTTCCAGGGTCCCTTTTTAAAATGGAGTGGTACTAAGGTTTGGGGAGAGGGGTGTGGAGGCAACTGGCCTGGAGACAGTGTGAATTCCAATCCCCCTTTGATGCCAGGGGGGCATGGGGGAGCAGCCCGGCTCCCGACTTGACTGGCTCAGGAAGTCAACTCTGCCTTCTCATGTTGCTGCCCCATGACCGAATGGCCAGTGGACTCTGAGGGCAAGAGACACTAGATCCAGAGCTTCCACATTTCCTTTTGAAAGGAGTCTGCTCTAAAAAGGCCTTGAGCTCTTTTGACACAATGTGATGCTCTTAATAATGTCTGCCCAACTCACTGCGTGGAGTTGGTCCAGCCTCACCTGTTAGGTGAAGGACAGGGAAGGTGTGTCCACCCTCCAGAGTAGCTCTCGGGAGCGCGTGTTCTTGCTGCCCCAGATTCCTCAGCATTTTATTAAGCATCACATTCTTTTCCTTTTAAGATGTCAGTCTGCCCTGCAGGTCCCTGGCTTACTGGTCCAAAGTAGGTGACAAGTGGTCCTGAGAGGGAGGGACAGAGGCCAGACAAAGAAGTGGAGGAGCTACAGGCAGGCTGTGTCTCATGCCACAGTGTGGACAGGGCTGCTGTGTGACCTTGAGGGTCTGCTGAGGGTTGGCTCTGGCCATGGGCCTCTGGGGATGCTCTCCCAGGAACTAGCAAAGGAAGGGGGAAGGAGGTGGGAGAGAAGAGAGGAGAGGGAAAGGGGGCCAGTGTAGGAGAAGAGTCACTGCCCAAAGGTCTTGGCCACTTTCCAGTCTCCGTGCCTTTGCATGCGCTGTTCCTTGGGCCTTCCTGCTCTTCCATGCCTGCTCTGTTAGTCTATCTCACTTCTTCCTTCCTAGCTCCTCTCTGCTGGAGAAGCACTCCTGGACATCCCTCTCGCAGCGGTGAATGGTCTCTTCTCTGCACCCCCACGGAACCCTGTACCCGGATAGACACGCTGAGCAGACACAGAAGTTTGCTCCACTGTCTTGCTTGACCGGAACCTCTCTGAAAGCAAGAGCCTGTCTTTCTCACCTTAGCAGCCCTGGCATGCTCATGCTCAGCAAATGACACCCCCAAGGTAGAGGCTCTCCAAATGGCTATCGAATTGAACCCAGGCAGACAGCCCGCGGCTAAGCTTCCTTCCATTCCATGGATGTCCAGCCAGGCCTGGAGCCAGCAGATCAAACCAGAGGCCAGAATTGAGGGTTATTCCAGAGGGAGAGTGAGGGCAGGAGCCGGGGCTATTTCTGGGGGCGGGGGGCAGGCCTGGGTTAAATGACAGGATATTTTCCCCATCCCTCTACACGCATTTAAAAAAAAAAAAAAAAAAGGAACAAGGCTATAAACACCAAGGCAGGTTTTGTGGGGAAAAGAGCACAGAAGGGCAGCCGGTGGTGTGTGGGGCAGAAGGAGCCGTCTCTTCTGTTCTGTCCTGATGTTGGCAGCAAGGGTGGCAGGTGAAGTGGTCTAAGTGTCTAGGAGACCCCCAGATTTCTCGCTTGTTCCACCTGGCAAACCTCTTCCCTGCACCCCCACCCTTTTATTTCTTGAGTCTCTGTCTTGCTTTGGGTCCCAGAGACCTTGGAATTTCGGGCTCCTGCACTGAGGGAATGCACGCCTAGTTCCATCCTCAGAGGACAGAGCCAAGCCGCATCTGGCGGGGTGTGGAGCGGGGGGCGGGGGGTGACAAGAACACCTTCAGTGATCCTGGAAACCAACACCCCACGATGGCTATCTGGCAACAGTTGCTAATAAATGTGTGACATTGGGACACTGTTGGGGAGTTTATGGTAAAAGTTCTGCTGAGAGTGACCCCTTTGCCCCAGTCTCTCTCCCAAGCTCACCGTTCCTCTGTTGACTGTGCTCCATGTGCTTGGCTGCTGGGGAGAAGGGTGCCATGTGCTAAACGGTGCCCATGCCTGTGCCCAAGCAGCAGTGGGGAAGGGGGTTCAGATCGTTCTGGGCTATCGTCACAGGAGGTGTAAAAGACAACCACCCAAACAGGTTTGTAACAACCTTCTTCTTCCCCTATTAATCTCGTGAAGTGGAGGAAAGGCGAGAGCTGGGTTCGGGCAGCAATGTGTGTACATTACTGAATTAACCAGGCATGTAATTAGCGCTCAGGTGCTTAGGAGAGGAAGAGCCGCTCACAATTAGTCAAATTTAGCTTTAATGCCCTGAAGTTAGGGGAGCTGCCAAGCTGCCCGGTGCAGGAAGCTGCCTCATCACCCACGATCCCCGGGATCTGCTCTCTATCTCCCCCACCCTCATGCTCGCAGAATCTGATGTCTGGGGCATTTGCGGATGTTTATGGAAATTTATGTAACTCCTCTGAGTGCTGTAAATTACGATGTGACAAGGATAGTCTGTGATCCTGGTTCGTGCTTGGATATCAGGGAACTTGTGGGAGCCAGTTTGGGGGAGCCGCTGACCTTCCCTTCTATTTCAGAATCTTACATGAGTTAGAGAGAGAATAATGCTGCTATTAATTACATGTCAACAGGCCCTTGGTTGTGAAGCCATCTTTGTGGTCTAGGTGGGGAATTTGTCCAGCAGCTAACACCATGTTACAACAAAGTGCTTTTGTTGCAAAAAGAGAGGCATGAAGTCTCCGATCACAAAGGTAGCGTGGAGAATGTCTGTTCAAGATCATGCAGGTAATGGTAAGTAGGCCTTCTGGCTTGTAACACCATGTGACCTTCACTAGACTCCTTGAGTAGGATCTGATCCCATGCTATTCTCAGTTCTGGTCTAGAAGACCCCATGTCCTCTAGGGGTTCATTACATCAGCAAGCCTGGTGAGGGGCTAATACACCTGTGTGCGGGTGTGTGTGTGGGGGGGGCGTTGTCCTATGGAGGTGGAGTGTGGTGGGAGAGGAGATATTGCTTTCTGCTCTAAATGGAGGTGTCTTGCTATGCCTTTAGGAGCTTAAAAGGAAGAACGTGAGTGAATAAAAGTCATGCGTGATAATTCACACTTTAGGTAGAGAGACATTCTTATGCTCAAGTATGAGTGGCTGAATAGTTTAATTAAATCAAATTAATTTGGGTGACTATTCCATGCTGTTCAAATGATGTCTTCTAGAAAGAAGATAGAGGGCAGGTGGTGGAAGCAAGGACAGGTAAACGAGTCATTTTTTGGACTACTTCAAAGGTACCAGGTCAATTTCAAAAACCCACTTTGGGTTTTGTAAGCTGGCAATCCCATCATTTAAGTATGATGTTCTGGCCTCAGTCTTTCTTGCAATCCTAATTTTCTACAACTTCCTGGTAAATATCTTCCCCAACAGGAAAACCAATTAATCGTCCCAGAATACGACTTGACTTTTTGGAAGGTTCCTCACTAACTCAGCCTTCTCTGGTTCAATTCTCTTCTCTGCCATGAAGCCTTCTCTGATTAGTGCTTTCGTGGAAAGAACTGCAGGAACCTGGATTACAAGACTTAGCTTTTCCAGGACATCAAATATGTCCACATGGTTGCCCCTGGTGGGCAAACACTGCTAACCAGGGAATGGCCTTGGGGGAAGGCATGTGGGAAGGAAAGGGTGGGAACAGAGAGGGATGAGAAAGAGGAGGCTTACGCTTGGTTCAGGGCTGCAAGCCAGCACACAACTTTGCCAGTTTCAGACATTTGAACTTGAATTAGAACTACAGAAGTGTTGCCTCAAAAGGATGGTGGTTGGTGACAACAGGCTTATTCCTAGAGCATAGATATTCTTTATCAGCTTTGTATTAATTTGCATGTGCTTATATGTTCACCTCTAAGGGGTTTAATACTCTTTGATGTGTGTTGGCTTATTTCCCTATCGGAATTATTCAGAACTGGAGTCCTCTAAGCTTTATGGGTCTGGCCCCACATGCTGGTGCTCGCGTTTTTCTGGGCATTGACGTGGATTCTGCATGTCTTCACTATGGCCTCCTCATCTCCTCTCATCTCTCTTGCCCTGAGCTTACAGTGCCAGAGGCAAGAGGTGGTTAGGCACTTCTAGGGATGTGAGATGAACTGACCCTACGTCAAATGATGCCATGAAGACTCCCATGCATTCCACTGGGTCTGCATCCCTTCAGAAGTGTCCAGATTTAGAATAGTTGCATTGTACTATCTCCTGAGTCCCTGGGGTTTGAACCAGATCAGAAAACTTCAGGGAGCTCTAAGATACGCCAAGTCCATCCATTCTCTTCCCCTGTTATAACCAGCTGTGTCTACTCTGTTTTGCATTTATGCAAAACGATGACAGCAGAGTTTCATGTCACTTTAGGAGAGGACACATCTCTGGGCCTCTTGTCTCCGAGTGGTGTGTGCCAAAAATTTATTGTTTGGGTGCTCCTTGATAGCCCTGGCCTCCCATACTTGAGTCCACTCTTTTGGATAAAACTTGCTCTTTAATTAAAAACATCCTCTAGATACTATGGCAGCTGCTCTTTTTCCATTCAGCAGCAGCCAAGCTGGAGGAGGATTGGGATGGTTAAGGGAAAGCTGAGGCCCATGACTTAATTCCTTTGCATTAGCCCTGTCCTGCATTTGCCCTTTCCAATCTTGGCTTCTCGGCTAGTGAAACAAGCCGGATTAGCGCATGGTAAGAGAAGCTGGGGTCGTAATTACACCCTCTGCGACAGGGTAGCAGAACCACCAAATAAATCCCTGGACAATTATTAAAATGGCCCAATGCATTACACAAATTAGAACAGGCTGGGACTTTTGGGGAGAAGGGAGGGGAGTGAAGACCCAGTATTTAAGTGTTCTTGTAAGCCATCTAAGATATTAATGTTGCAAAGCTCCTTATGAATATTTAAGAACATAAAATGGAGCTTGCTGCAGTCCCACATCACCACAGAAGCCTGTAATACAGTTGAGCCCACTTAAGAAGCCAGAGCCTGAGTCCACGGCAGATTGAAGGCAGATGAAGCAGGGCTGGTGCGTTTGCAGAGGAAATGCTCATCACGGGCCAGTTTAATGATGTTGCATTATGTCCTCATAGAAGAGGATTTAGTTAAAGACTCCAACTTTTGTGGGTGGGACTCCCTAGGGATTATTAACCCGTTTCTCACTCCCCAGGGATTTCAGAAGCTTGATGTCATCCCTGACTGGCTTTTAACATAGAACTGGTGAAGCCTTTATTTACCCACTCCAGTCAAACCTAGGTGCAGAGAACCCTCTTGGAAGTGGAGTCCTGAGACCTCTTGGCTCACCAAATATGGGTTTTCCAGAGCTGCGTTTGTGTCCCTTTGAATCTGTTTTCTTGGGGGAGACAATGGACTCTAGTTTCTTCTCAGGAATGAATGGAGCCCCTTGAATGAAAGGGAAGAGCTCCTCTGCCCCAGTGAGTAGTCACTCTCAAAAACCAAATTTGATGGCATCTTTTCTAGGATTGGACCTGCTATGTCCCTAGCGGGGAGAATGGAGTTGCGTGAGACAGAGTCAGAGGGACTCAGGAGAGAAGTGTCGGGGAAGGACTCAGAGGTCTTGGTTCTGGCTTCAGCTCAGCCATGGTAGGTCTGGCCATGGGATGTTCTAGACCTTCAGGTCATTTCTGCAGTCTGGGTGGAGAGCAAAACCAGGCAGGTGCCAGTGTTTCATACCCATATGGTATCAACAGCACACAGGAGGCCATGAATTAATAGTTTTGAAGTAAGGTATGGTGCCCAGAGCCTTGCATTTTTTTTTTTTTCTCCTACAAGTGTCCTGAGAACCCCCTAGAGCTTCTTGGAAACACTTTGAGAATCCTTAGTGGTGACTATATGGGACAAGTGTCATTCATTTTGGTGACCTGCATCTAAACTGGCTTTCCATTCTGGAGGGACATCATTTTAGATCAGGCTTATTTTGTGGATATGGATGTACTTATCAAAGATGTTTGATTCAACATGTTAGCTCAAGTATCTGGGACTCATAATTGTTTTTATAGATGACTCACTGAAACCCATACTCAATAATGGCTAAAGACTAAAAAAAATTAAGTAGTAAAATTGACATGAATTTATCATATCCTACTTGCTCATTGTGTTCTCTGTATTCCCTAAGAAGGACTAGAAGATATTTCCTTTTTACCACGTCACTGAGAATAACCACAATCACCTTTGAAGAGAACTGTAATGGTTCTTATCTTTATTCTGAGAGTGCTGTAACTGAAATGACATCTTTGATTTCCTAGGGGATACTAGAATCCCCAGGGGAAGAGACCAAGGAGTGATACTTTAAAAACCTCCAGAGGCAAGGTGGTACATGTATTATTTAATGTTTTTAATTGCAACAGAATCCATGTGGGCTGGCTTAAGCAGAAAGGGATTTTATAAAAGGATATGATGGACCACCCAGGTTGCACTGGGCAGGGATGTGGCTAAAGAACAGAGCCTGGAGTTCTGAGGGGGGTTTTATCAACACCACTGCCCTTTGGCACTGGTAATCTCTGGCTGTCTCCACCATGTACTTGCCAGATGTCAGGTCCACTGCCTTTGGTCTTCTCTTCATTTTGCTCACTTCCAAATCCAACTTGCACTCATACCTGTCTGCTTTGTCTGAATCTAAGTCACATACTTGCCACCTAATGGCAAGGGAATTTAGTACTGTGAGAACTTTTAGTAGAGCACAGTCTTGTGCCACAACACACTTTGTTTCCATTGACAAGGAAGATGTGGAGGGTGGCTCTGGGATGCACCGTGGACAGTGTCTAACAAGGCAAGGTTCTGTAGCAGGCAGCAGGCTAGCATGCTAATCAGACCAGCCTGCAGCTGTAGCTTCCTTGGGGGTGGCTTAATGACTATGCAGTCTTTTGTGCTGAAATAGATGGGTAGTTGCTAAGAAACTTCTTGGTCCATGTAATCAGTACAAACAAATAGCAAACATTGGACCTAAGGAACAGAAGCCTCTTTTGAGTCACCAAGTATAGAGAACCGCTGCTTCTCATCCAATTCCTAAACTTGAGACATAGACCCAGAGCCCCACCTCTGGGGAAGGACCCTACAATTATACCACAAGTATGTGCTGTAAATTCTACTCCTGGCTATCTTCAAAGAAATCCAGAGCCTTTTAACCAAGGTAATGGCGGCTTGGTGGAAAAGGAGACATCTATATTTTTGAGATTTTTCATTGGCTCTGAGCTAATTGCTAGGGATACTGGGGGATCTTATGGGAGTAAGATGATAAATTACATTTGACATAGTTGGCCAAGTGAATCCCCAAGTCCATTCCATGTTATTTTCTTAGTTCCTGTTTGTAAGGTTGGGATATATTCATTCAATACCAGGCAGAATTATTATACTGATTCCATTAAGGGTTTCTTTGTTAGGAAGTGCCAAATGCAAGACTTAAACCCAAAGTAATATGCTATCTTTGGGTGAAATCATGATAACCATTAAAAACTCAAAGTGTGGAGGTGTGGTGATTCCTATCACAACCCCATTTAAATCCCATATTTCTCCAGTGCAGAAAATGGCTATGTCTTGGAGAATGGCAATAGATTATTATAAACATGATCAAGTGGCCTCTCATTACAGCCGTCCCAGATGTGGCTGCCTCGCTGGAGAAAGTACCAAGCCCATAGTACTCACTCTACAGCTTTTCAGGAGGCTGGTGCTTTTTAAAACTTCAGTTCCAATAGGAAGATGCAGCTTGCTTTTGCCTAGCAAGGACTGCAGTACACTTTATTGCTTCAGCTTTCCATCTCCATGTTACAGTTTAATTCACAGAGATATTTAATCATCTCTTCATCCTACAAGTCATCAGGTTGATCCAGTGTATTGACAACATTGTGTACGGTAGACACCTGAGTATCTTTGTGATATATGAAGGCTGGGGACTGAATTCCATGCAAATAGAGGAACCTAATGATCAGAAAAACATTTTTTATTTATCTTTAGTATGTTCCACAATGCAGAGAAATTTTTTTAAAAATAAAATTTTATATAATTTAAATCAGTACTTTGTTGTTATTTTGTTTTTCCATTTATTACAATTTTATATATGCATTCATACATGGGGACATTGCCACTTTTCACTCTGATCTGAAATGCCCTGATGTGGGTAGCTTTACTGTCCCATTAGAGCTTAGTTTTACTGTCTTTCTCTGGATTGTAAGTACCGTGGCTATAAATACCTTCATATAAATTTGGCTTTTTTTGTTTGTTTGTTTGTTTGGGTTATTTCCTCAGGGTATACTCCCTAAAGTGGATTACTGTGTCAAAGGGTATGAGCACATTTATACCTTATGTTACATCTTGTCCCATTGCCCTCTAGACAGACTGAACCAATTTGCAGTGTCCGTAGGCAACGCTTTCCACCCACCCTTCTGCAGTCCACCTAGCTGGATTTCCTATGCTTTCTTTATTTCAGTTAATTTAATATCAGGTATTGATACCTTAAAGTTGTGTTACTATGCCTTTTTAAAATTGTTAGAGGTTCTGGGGCGCCTGAGTGGCTCAGTGGGTTAAGCCTCTGCCTTCTGCTCAGGTCATGATCTCAGGGTCCTGGGATCCAGCCCCGCATCAGGCTCTCTGCTCAGCAGGGAGCCTGCTTCCCCCCTCTCTCTGCCTGCCTCTCTGCCTACTTGTGATCTGTCTCTCTCTGTCAAATAAATTTAAAAAATAAAAATAAAAAAAATAAAAATCTAAAATTGTTAGAGGTTCTGGGCATCACACAAAATGATATCACTTTTGTCATTCTACAGTTTGTTCATATTATTCTGGCTTCCCTGGCAAGTTTGGAGCCTGTTAGTGGTAGAGACTCTTCATCATCACATGTCTCTCCATTCGTTCATCATTTATTGAGTCTTTACTATGTTCCGGCAAGGCACTGTGCCAGGTTCGAGGGATACTGGGGAATAGGATGTAGTCATTACCCTCAAGGGGCTCTCCTGGAATTGAATAGAAGAACAGATCAGGGGTTATAATTAAATGTGACTTAAAATGTGCATATAGTGTTAATGGGGTTCAAAGGAGGAAACAAAGGGTTTACCTAAGTTGTCCTTTGAGGAGCCATGGAATACTTTTATGAGGAACCATGCTGTATTCAGATCTCCAACCCCCAGGGATGGTGAATCCAGCTTCAGAAGGAAAGTAAAAGTTAGCCAGGAGGAAAAGGAATGAAATATGTATTACACTCTTCAAGAAGAAAAAGCAGCTTATGTAAAATAGTAACAGTATTATGTGACTTTCAAATAAGGGAATAAGCCTTGAAAAAGGCTTTAGTGTTAAGTGAATTTGGTAAGATATTTTTGCTTCAAATAATAGGAAACTCTGATTTAACTGATCGAGACAGTGAGATAAAGTTGTATTTAATTAAGTGAGGAGTTCTGAGATAGGACTGCTCCTGGGCTGGCTAATTCTATGGCTTGACAGTGCCATTAAGGACCCAGGCTCTTTCCATTTTTTCTTCCTTGCCAACCTTGTGGGCTTCCTTCATGGTTACCAGATAGCAGCATTCCTGTTTAAGGCATCTTTTGCAAATGGAACAATGTGGGGTAGAAGAAAAGGAACTGTCTCTTCCTAAAAACAAAGAAAACTTTCCCAGAAACTCCATGGAGGACTTCACCCTCCTTTGCACATACCTTCTCCCCATCACTTATTTTTCTGAAGAACCCTTTGTTCCAAGAACTCTGTATTGAAACTGACATCTCACTGACCTCAGTGTATACATACATAGTAAGGATGGCTACTCAGATGGTCAGTGCCAGCGCTAGTCATGAGACCACCTTGAAGACAAGAGGAATGAGGTTGGCAGCATGTACCAGGATCCTAGCAAAACTGCCCAGATCCTGTATTTTCCTGTAAAAGTCCTCAACCTTTTACCCTGGGCAGGTCTGTAATTTTGAAGGCATGAAACTGCTATAACCTCTTTGCCTGTCAAAGTAATAAAACTAAAATTCCTTTTAAAAAACAAAACAAAACAAAGCAAAAAACCAAAAAAACACTAGCTCCAGGAAGGGGAGTTGCATTATAATGACTGGCTTAGACTTTTTTTAGGATTTACTTATGAATTGAGAATAGGATCATTTTCCTTGAATGTTGAAATGGATCAGAATAAGTTTGGTTAGCAAAGAAGAATGGGGAAAGAAATTTTGGATAGACAACCAATTATATTTGCTATATTAGGGAAATGATATTTGTTTCCCCCATCGGTCTGGTTGATGTGCTGACTGTCACTTCTGAATTATTTCCTATGGAGACCTGATCATTAATCAGTTTTGAGCCATCTACAATCCCAGTAGTGACTGGAGAGTCATAGCAGTACCCTCTTCCTCTGTCCCTTTGCCCCTAGTAAAACAGTGGACGAAAAGAGATGAGAAGTCATCAAATAAATATTCATTGCATGCCTACTGTGTGCCAGACAGAGTACTAGGTGTCCTGGACACAGAGCAGAAGAATATGCAGCACCTCTTCCCTGTCCCCAAGGAGCTCATGTTGGGGTCTAGGGTGAGAGAGATGAAGGGCCTATCATTAATCGATTATAGTTGTCATTTACTGAGGATCCGCTCTTCCACCTAAGAACTTTGTCAGTTTTCTCATTTAATCTTTATACCTACCCTTATTTATGTCCCCCATTTGAAAAGTGAGCCTCAGGATTAGGTCCCCAAGGCTAGCAAGGGAGAGAGCCAGAACTCACACTGAGGTCTGCTGACTCAGAGCCCATGTTCTTAACTGCTCTGCTGCCATCTTCCTGTTCTTAACCCAAGTGCCAAAGTGCCCTGAATTCCCAGAAGAATGCTATGCTTCTGTCAGGGCTACACTGCAGAAGTGCAATGTGACCTGAAACACGAGACGCCAGAGGAGAAACCAGGTGATTGAGGTTGTAAAGGCCATGGGGAAGAATGTGTGCAAAAGCATGGAGGCACGGGATTGGTGGGAGCTGGGATACATTGGGAGTTGGGAATGAAGAGGTAGGATGGACCTGAAGGAGACACGCTTGTATCCTATGCTAAGAAGTTTGGATTTATCTTGCTGATGTCTTCTGAAGTTTTTGAATCCAAGCTGGATTCTAGAAAGACCAACTTGGTAGCATTGTGGAGGTTGAGTTTGAAGCAGACAAGCTCCAAGAAGGCCAGTTACAAGCTATTGTGTGAACCAGATGAGAGTTAATTTCAGAGAACAGTGGAGTAACTGAAAAGACATTGTAGAGGTAGAATCCAGAGAATTTGGTGATTGATGAGATTTTGGGGTGAAAGAAAGATTTGAGGATGACTGCTATATACCTGTTTTGGGCAACTAGATTGAGAGTGATACCGTATATTCAGGAATCTCTGTATTATGGGTGACAAAAACTCAACTCATATACATTGAAACAGGAAGAAATGTAAAGATGCTTGATGTTGGAGAGAAACTGATGAAGCTTCTGGAATTGAGCCAAGGGCTCCATACCTGTAGGACACGGTGTCTCATCTTTGCCTCTCTCTGTTCAGCCTTTCTACTCACCAGCAAAGATGACCACTGAAAGGTCCCCCATCTTTGCAACACCAGTGGGAAGACATCTCCTCTCAGCCAGAGGCCTGCTTGAGTCACGGGTTCACCCTAGGTATCCAGGGAAATGAAGTACCGTGGTGGCCAGGACAGTAACAACTGACCAGTCCAGTGGCCAGAAGAAGGGGGATGATACAGAAGGTACTGGGCAGCCCAAGAAGATTCCCATCATGGTTTACTTGAAATGCTATGACTAAAAGAGAAGGCAGTAGGGGAAGAGCATTAAATGGCTTTCAATCCAGTTCTGATTTGAATGTGTGGGATTCACAGCATCACACTACCAGCCCATTCCAAATGCCATAATAATTTATAGAAATCAACATGCTGGTGAGACAAGGAAGCTGACAGACAGCAGATGGCTCCCACACAGAAAGGCTAATCAATCCCGACAAACAACAGCTATCATAAAAGAATGGAACGTACGCAGCATGCACACACATCTGAATGGCTCAGAGACAAAGACTCCTGCTTGGCCTAGCCAAGGGAGGGAGACAGCCTCTATAAGGCAATATTGTGGGAAAGCCTGGGTATTTCAGGCCTTCTCTGGCTGACCTTACTTCCACCTGCTCTTCACTTTCTCACCTTTGTACCCTTACTCACTCCTTTCCCTCTGCCTGGGATGCCCTGACCCTTCCTGTATCTGTCCCTTGAGAACCAACCCAGGCCTCAAGGTTATTGCAAATTCTCTCTCTACCTCAAGACTTCTATTGTTGCTAATGCTTCACGGATGTGTTTGTGACTAATTTTCCTTGCTAGATGAACTAGATTGCAAGCTTCCTGAGGGCAGATGACATGCCTTACACATCTCTGTATACCCAGAGCATCTGGCACAGGACTGTGAACTACATTTTTAGTAAAGATTCATTAATTCACTTCCAGTGTTGAGGGAGAGGAAGTCACATTCTTAAGAGATAGAAAAAATATTTGCAATGTACAGTAAAAGATTAATCATACTAATCTAATAACACCATGATAACTATAATAAATAACTAATAATACTACTATATTAAAATAGGCCTTTACAAATCTATAATATGGTACAAGAAATCCAATAGAGAAGCAAGCAAAGAAAATTAACAGAAAATTTATGATAGCCCTTTCTTATGAAAAAACCAACTTTACTAGCTATCAAAGAGATAATGTGATTCTAAGTTTTTGCTTATCAATCTGGGGAAAATTTAAAAATGGATTGTACTATATTAGTAGGAGCATAGTGAAATAGACATACATAGGACACAGTGGGACTGCATGTGGCTACAGCTTTTCTGGAGAGGAAGTTGGCAATTTTTATTAAGTCTGAAAAATGTTCCTACTTTACAAATATGTGATTCTGCTTCCCAAGCTTTATTCCAAGAATGTAACCCATATGATGGTGAATGAATGACCTGGTTGATTCTTGCTTATTTGGTATTGACAGTCAATCCCAAAAAGAGAAGTAGGATTTATATAGTTCTCCCCATTTGTCTGACTTGACAAAACCTAAAGGAAACCCTGAGGGAAAAAAAAATCCCCGACTTCCTTTTAAAAAAGGATCCTTAACAATTGGATTGATGCCTTCTGGAATATGGTGACCAGCTTCCTTTCCACTGGCAGTGGATGTTCTACTTTCCCTGGAAGACCTACACCCAGGATTTTTGCTGTAATCTAAGCTTTTTCTGTGAACATTCTCGTGTAGTCGTGCAGCTTCCATCATTTTCTGCTTACATCTCTAGTCCTGGGGGTCTTTTGGAGACCTAATACACTGTTTTAGAGAATGACCTAGTTGGTGGGGTATAGACAGGAAAGCGGAACCTCGTTTTATTATTGATCACATTGCTTAAGCCCTGCCAACACACCCATCCATCTATCTATCCAAATACCTACCTATCCATCCAACCATCCATCCATCCACCTATCCATCAAGACAACCCCCCCTCTCTCCCTTGATATTGATTGAGCACATGCTATCTGCCAGGAAATGTGCTGGATGTTGGGTGCAGTGTTTGCACGGGTACTAGGAATGGTCCCTACCACCAAGTTACTCACAGCTCAGGAGCATGATGGACTGGGAAAGAGACAGTTCATTGTTTCTCCAACACGTAGAGAGTGCTCTGGAGCATGGAGGTGGGGTGTCTAATCCAGAAGGTGAATCCTAGAGGGAGAGCTAGAGTATAGGTTTTCAAAGTTTCTTTGAGTTAATCCTGTTAACAGAGAAAGGAGGAAGAGAGAGAGAAGAGGAGGGGAGGGGAGGGGAGGGGAGGGGAGAGGAGAGGGAGGCAGGAGAGAGAGTGAGAGATCTGCATGTTTAAGGTCTAGAACTGAGAGGAAACAGGGAACACTGGAGGAACTACGGGGAGTTTGACATGACTGTGGGGTTTGGTGGTTCAAGGAAGGGATAAATCTGGAAAGGAAAGGAGGTGTGACAACATGATCCTGTTGGAAATGCATAGGAGTTTAAGCCTTATCTGGGGCGGAGGGGAGCAAGAGGAGCATTGGAAGGTTAAGGGAGGTAAGTGTTAAGTATTTTTGAAAAATCAGGCCGGTAGCAGGGAATGGATGGATTGAAGGGGTGAGAGGCCAGTCAGGACATGACTGCTGGGATCCCGAGTCAAGAGATGTTACAAAAGCCCAGTTGACAGGACTCAGAGGCAGGAGTGCATGGGGTGAGGGAGGGTACCAGGGATGTTGTGGAGGTGAGGGGTGAGGAGACATCAGCAAAAACTCACAGGATCCTAGTGTGAGGGGGCTAGTCTAGATTTAAATGTCACAAAGGCAGAGAAAATGATTTCTGCCCTTGCCTCATCTCTCATGGAAGCCTACTGAGCAGCCAGCCCCCTCCCCCTTCTTTTCTTCTTCTAGTCTGTGTCTTTAGAGCTCTTGGAACATGGCTGCCATGGACAGCCCAGACAGTCCTGTGGCCAGGGGTCGGCATTCACACAACTTCCTGCACCACACTTGGCTTTCCTGAGAGCTAGTTCCAGAGTCCGGCCACAGGGATGGGTGATTGGGGAGCCCTGCCCATGGTGAGAAGATTCCTGAATGCAGTCTATGCTTCATTCCACAAAACTCTGTTGAGGAATAGTCTCCTCTCTACTCTGCATAGAGCACTATGTAAAACCAATGTCTTAGGTATTGATTGTGGTTTTTATCCTACTTTCAAGGCCCAGCTTAGATGATATCCATCCTACAAAGTCTTTCTTTCTTCTCACCCCACCCTGGCTCCTCATGGTTAGACCCCTATTACATTCCGTTTGAATTATCAGTATGTTTTCATGCATCTATTCCTTTGGATAGGCTGGGAACTCTCTGGAGCCAGAGGCCACATATATTCCCCTTGTCCCCTCCAGCACATGCCTGCCCAGTCGCCATCTTTGGTCTTCCTTATCCCTGAGCATTTTTGGACAATGCTTGATAGAGTTAGTACTCGTCTTTGGGACTTCCAACTTCTCTGGTCGGGTAGTGCTACTGTCCTTTCTCAGCCATGAACAGTTGCTAACATTGTTGGGGGTCAGACACAAGAATTCCCCCAGATTTTTAAAAGTTGATAGCTGCGGCCCGAGACTCTTCACACTCTGCTAGCCACACAATTTCTTCAGCTTGGTCTGGTCTGCTTGAAGCAAGGCATTCTGGCCTGGAAATGTGATGCTTTGAGGATGCCATAGGAATCCAAACTCCCAGCTCTCCGTTTGGGAATGGGACTTGTGCCTTTAAGACCTGTCTTGGGAAATCAGCCTGAGCAACATAATTGCAATGAAATTACCCCAGATCACACCCACACATTCATTATGAGATTCCTTATTGACACCTTGACAATTTGTTTCAGAAGACGTTATTGCATATTCCTCCCTCTGGAAGAGATGCAGATGCATATAGACATATGAGCCCACACATAATGTATATGCATATTGGTGCGTTTTTATTATATAATTATACGAGGCTATCAATCAGTTTTCATTTGGAACTCTTTGCATTTATAGTTCAGGAAGTTATTTAAAATCAAGAGGTGGAGAAGAGAGCCTACAAGAACTGCGGAGGGAGAGTTGGACTGGGTAAACAGGAAGCATGTCTTTGCTATTAGGGAGCTGGGCCCTCAGCCTTTACCCTGCTCCCCCCTCCTTCACTAGGACCACGTCTCGTGACTCAGTTCTAGGCAGCACCCACAGTAGGAGGTATCAGCTGAACAACTCCAAGGGGGAACCTCCTCGGGATCATAAGTCACTATTTTTGGCCCCTGCCGACCCTTCTGTTGGGTCTGGGGAGGACTTATGGTCACAGTGGTCTTCCTACAATGGCTAAATGACACTTAGCTGACAATCAGACACATATACCACCCAAAGTCCATGAAGATCAAGCCAAATAACTTAGAACAGGGTTTCCCAAACTTTAAAGTTAATGACACACACAAGAACAAGAATATTAGCTACAGGGAATTTGGGGTTCTATTTTGGGGTTGAGAGAAAAAAGTCATTCCATTTTCTGTATATTCTACAATACAAGAAATAAAATATCGTATATAAGGAAAGACAGTATATGTTGAAGCAGGATAAACCGTTGTCCCAGTTTTAATGGGAAACTTGGGCTTGCTTCCTTCCATGAGTATAACTGTTTTGTATCAGGGCTCATGGTTGAAATGGCTACGCACCATGCCTCATCAAGGCTGTTTTGCTGATGATCTCTGCAAATTCTTGGTAGTCCCCTTTGATAAAGAAACTTTGTTCGCACAAGTGAGTGATAAAAAATTTAAAGCCATTTTTATAACCATTAAAGATTCATAACAGTTGAAATTATATGTGAAGTATTTAACAGCCTTCCTTTTCTTTCATTGACAAAGGTAGTGTTGAAAGTTTTTGTGATGATGCAATGGGTTTCAAGTTCAATTGAACTCATTCACGTCAAGGAGTGGGAAGAATGATGGCGTTCTGTCTCGTAGAATGTGGAGGTGGCTGGCATCGCAGAATCGCTCTGTGGCTGGCTTGGATAACGCTTGAGTGACACTACAACCTGACAAAAGCATATGACATCTCTGAGTTCAATCCACAGGCATTGCTACGATGCCGCCATTTTTAAACCCACCCATCCTCTCTGCCCCTTTTCTCCGCTGGTTGCTGCCTGTTGGGCTGCACCCGATGCCCCTTGGTACCCGAATTGTTCCGGTAGCTCATCAGACTCTGTGCCTCTATGATGGGTGCCATCGGACTTAAGGCTGGCTGCTGAAGTAGGTGTCCAGGTGGCAAGTCTTTCCTAGGTCATTCTCACTGCAGATTCCATTTATCCTGCTCACTGTTCGTGGGAACCATAGTCTCCACTGTCACACTCTTCCTGCCTTGAGTGGTCTTCTAAGGAGGTTGCCTGTGTCCACCATCCCCATGCACCGTGTCTGCCCTGAGTCCTGCCCTGCTAGCTGCCTCCTTAAATGCCCTTTGCAGCTCAACCCCAGGCCTTCGCTCACTCTTTGTTCCTTCCTGGAGTGTTTTCTCATCTTCTGTCTTCATCGTTAAACCTTACCTGGTCTGCAAAGCCCAGCTCAAGCCCTTCTCCTCTACCAAGCCCTATCTGACTAATGTGTCCCACAGAGACTCACCTTCCTTCCACTTCTAGAATCTGTGCTCAGGCCTGATCTGTGTCCTGAACTTATAGTAATTTGTGCTGCTGATTAAAATCTAAATGTGCTCTTGTCTCGGCTAGAGAGTGAACTTGCCTGTGTAGCTAGGGTCCCAGGGGCCCTGATCACAGGACTCCAGAACACATCCTCCCTTGTTCAGCCCTGTACGGCGCCTTGTGCATAGTAGGTACTCATTCATACCAGAGGAGTGATTGATAGGAAACCACTTGCACGCAGTAAAATCATTCATAATGATGGTGGGTAGCAGATTCCATCAAAAGTAATGATTTCCAGCTCCAACATTTTGTGCAACAGTCTGGGAATACCAACAACTTGTATTACGGCTGACAGAACGTGCCAGTGTTCTTCTCCTCTCATTGAATAGTCAAACAAGTGCTCGATTACATTTAATATTAAACCTCATTAGCATTTATTAGATACCCTTTCTGGCTGGTGTAGCATCTTCATTTGTTCCCAGGGGCATTTTGGCTGCAAGGGAGGGCTGTGGAAAGGCAGGCTCGTTCTGCTTCAAGTGAGCCCTCTCGGGCCCTCACTCTCCCAGCAGACTCTGCCTTCTGGGCAGTGGGCCCAAGGGCGGGGCCAGAGAGGGGAGGGTTAACAACCAAGTTAGGGACCTGCTAGGTAAACTGCACTTGGAGTTCAGAACCTTAGTTTGTCAGGGTGCCTGTTTTGTTTTTTTCTTAATTTAAGTTTGTGATTGACTTCTTATGTGCACTGGCACTTTTAAGAGATTCGAATAAAACACAGTGAGAGTTCAAAACAAATGTAAATGGCCTCCAAGAAAAGGGAGGGGAAAACCAGCGATAATCTTTTTTAATGGCTGTGAAATGTGGGAAGGATAGATCATGAGCTCTCTGCATGGGGCCCTCGTCTGATCTCAATCCAGTATTGTAATTTAGACATGACTTTTTATTTAATTTCTGACGGAGAAAGGGAAATTAGAAAACAGCATTATCTCAGCTGCTTCGTTATAATGAACAATATTTCACAGTGCCAGCCCTGGAGTTACCTTTAGAACTTTAACGAGGCGGATGTTGACTTGGGTTCGGGGAGAGCTTGAATTTTCCCACACCCTGGTTGCTGGAGGAGCCAAAGCGGAAGTATGGGTTTTAATTAGAAGCTGGTTTAGGGCTCAGGCAGCCTACAGGGTTGCAGGTAGGGAAGGGGGCCGCAAGGTCATAAAGCGAGGCGCTGGGAGCCACTCCAACCCGAATTTGGTTGTTTGGGACTTCCTTACATGTAAGTAACGGTCCCCTTTCAATCTCCCGACTGTGTTTTTTTATTTAATTTTTAAATGGGGCAGGGTGGCAGGGGTGGTGGTGGATTTATCCAGTCTGTAATTAACCCTTACATCTGGGCCTGAGCAGTTCTGCCTTCTGCCTCTTCCACTCCCCGCTCCTGGCCGCTAAATACATCATGGTCTGATAATAATGGTCTGATAAATATTTAAGCAGTGAGGAGGGAGCTAATGCAAGTGATCCATTAGAGCCGCCCGCCTGGGCTGGCATGGGGGTGGTGGTGGGGGAATGGCAGGGCTACAGAGGGTAGCGTAAGTGCTAAGATCCTGGGCTGAGAGGCAGGTTTGCTGACCGCAGAGGGCCCTGAGTGCCGAGCCCCGCCATGGGGCTGCAGGGCGTTTGAGGCTCGGGGAGGCTTTTCTCCCACTTTGCCGTCCTGAGACGGGCCCCTGCCCTTGGGTCAGCCTCAGTGTGGAGTGGAATGGAGACCTGCCCATATTCTGGACGGGGGAGGGCATGGGGTCTCCCCTGTCCACGCTGCAGCTGCTGGGGCCTCTAGGACAGCCTGCTGCTAAGCTCTACAGCCTGGGTCACCGTGGCCCCCGTGTGCACACGATGACAGTTCCAGGTTGCGCCAGTTGTCTGGCATCGTCACTCAGTGTGCCCTCTTTTGCTTCTGAGCGATAAATTATGCAGTCACCCCCCCACCTATGACCTTCTAATAACACCCTCAGAATACTGGAGGGAGGCCAGAGATCATGGCAGCAGGGCTCCTCACCTAAAAAGCACCCAACACAGCCTTCCGCGTGAGCCCAAAACCCAGCTCCCAGCTGCAGAAACCCTTCACCCAGATGTGTGCGCCCCGGCCCCCAACTGCCCATATCACCTCTTTGCTTCTCCTAACTCCTCTTGCCCCTCACCTCCTTTCTCTCTCTCTCTCTCTCTGTCTCTCTCTCAGCTCACTGCAATCTCTCCCTTGACCCTGACGCAGGCAGACGTACCTCATTCCCTCAGGGTCCAGTGTGGGTCTGGTCTGTTTTGGCATCCACCGTAGCTCCCAGCTCCGCGTTGACAACGGCTGCGGAATGAATTAATCAATCTCGGTTGTTTGTGACTGTGTTAGGTAAACTTTGGCTTCAGCTAGTCTTTTTTTGCCCCCTTTTATTTGGGGTATCATTCATATATCCCAATACACATCCACATAAAACTCCTTTATACACACAAATGCACCTCAAAGTAATCGCATGTGAAAACCCAGTACTTTGGGGATATTCTTTCCATGCCTTCTCTCCGCCCTCAGAAAATAGATCAAGTTCCCCATTTTTAATGAATTCATCTCTACTAGGCATCTCTTGTTTCCCCTCTTTGGAATAAGGAGTAGAGTGTCAAAGGTCAAGACGGTCCCTCTTATCCACTCAGTTAATCTTTCCTCTTCCCTTCCTCCCTTTCATTCAGCTTGCCACTCATTTCTTCGCCTCCTAACTCATCAAGAATCCTTTCTTGAATACTACGTGCTGGGCTAGACGGACTGCTGGCTGCCGGGACCAGCCCTTCTGACACCTGTTTCCTTGTGACCAGAGCGAGGGGAACGTCCCACGACTGGCTTCAGACATACCACCCAGGGCATTCCTCGTAGGCAGAGCAGACACAAATCCGCATGTCTGCCTCCTTCCAGCTCCCAGGGTGCAAATCTGGAGGTGAGGAGGGAAGGGGCCTCCGGCAACTTCACACTCTGTAGCCTATTTGCACACTGACTTTCCCTCCAGTCCTGGTCCCCCGATCAGCCTAATGCCCCCGAACTCTGCTCCCCTGGGGAGCTGCCTTGGCCAGAGCCTAGTTACCCTGGCACTCCAGGGTTATGAGCCTGTGTGGTCTTGATTCCCCCTCCCTCCCTATGGCAGTGCCCTTGGTGAGGGGGTTACTTCAATGCTGGGTGCCTACAGGCCTTACTTGTCTGAAGTGAACCCGCCTGCACATGCAGATCATCATGCCTGGCCAGTCATTCAGAAGTTTACCCTAAGTTGCTGGTCCTGTCTTCACTGCTAGCCAAAATATCATCATGCACACACATGTACATACACACAGATGCGTATATATGTATGCACAACACATATGCATGAATACATGCATAGGGCTTGCAAAAATAGTTTGCCAAATCAACCTGTTTGCACACCCATAACTGTATGTGCACAATTTGTACACATACATGCACATACACAAAAGTGTGCACACCCTAACATCATAGAAAATATCTTCCATCATCTATAGGACTCTCACATGTGAAGCACTTTGTGACATGCCATGTGAGGATCCAAGCCACCTTTCCTTTCAGTCTTTATTATCTTTCCCCTATGTTGCTACTGGCTTTGCAGGTGACTGTAGCCATGTCATTTTTTTTAAAGACTATTTTTTTAAAAGCAGTTTTAGTTTTGCTGCAAAACTGACTGGAATGTACAGAGATTTCCCATACAATCCTTTCCCCCTCCCATGCATGGTCTCCGCCATTTCAACATTCCCCACCAGAGTGGGACATTTGTTGTTATGAATGAATCCACAGTGACACATCATTAGCACCCAAAGTCCACAGTTCACATCAGGGTTCACTCTTGGTGGTGTACATGCTATGGGTTTGGACAAATGTATAATAACATGTATCCACCATAAGAGTATCATACAGAGTAGTTTGACTGCTCTAGAGATTTTCTGTGCTCATTCTAGTGCCCTGTCCTTGTCAACCTTGGTGACCACTGATCTTTTGGTCGTCACCATAATTTTGCCTTTTCCAATATATCAGGTAATTAGAATCATACAGTCTGTAGCCTTTTCAAATTGGCTTCTTTCACTTAGTATTATGCATGTAAGGATCCTCATGTCTTTTTATGTCTTGAAGGCTCATTTTAGTGTCAAATAATATTTCATTTGTCTGAGGCACCAAAGCTTGTTTATGCATTCCACTACCGAAGGACATCTTGGTTGCTCCCAAGTTTTGATAATTAGGAACAAGTTGCCATAAATGTGCACATGAAGGTTTTTTGTGGATGTTCAGTTTTCAGTTTTTTTAGGTCAATACCAGGGAATATGATTGCAGGATTATACAATAAGAGTATATTTGGTTTTGCAAGAAACCACCAAACTGTCTTCCCAAATGCTGTACTGTCTTATGTTGCTGCCAGCAATGAATGAGATTTTCTGTTGCTCCATATCCTTGCCAGCATTTGGTGTTGTTGGTGTTCTGGATTTTGGCCATTCTGGTCACTATGTACTGGTATCTTATTGTTGTTTCAACTTACAGTTTTCTGATGACATGTGATGGGGAGCATTTTTTCATATGCTTTTTTGCCTTCTGTATATATTCTTTGGTGAGGTGTTTTTAAGATCTTTGGCCCATTTTTAAAAAGCAGTTCTTAATCATTGGATTTTAAGAGCTCGTTGTACATTTTGGATAACTGTCCTTTATCAGATGTACCCTTTGCAGATATTTTCTCCCACTCCTTGGCTGGTCTTCTCATTCTCTTGACACTGTCTTTCACAGGGAAGAAGCCTTTAATTTTAATGCTATCCAGCTTATCAATTGTTTCTTTCATGGATTGTGTCCTTACTCTTGTATCTAAAAAGTCATTGCCAGGGCATCTGGGTGGCTTGGTGGGGTAAGTGTCTGACTTCAGCTCAGAGCATGATCTCAGGGTCCTGGGATCAACCCTAAGTTGGGCTCCCTACTCAATGGGAAATCTGCTTCTCCTTCTCCTTCTGCCCCTCCCCCTCCATGCTCACTTGCTCTCTCTCTCTCAAATATATAAATAAAATTTTTTTTAAAAAAGGTCATTGTCACCCCCAATGTCCTCTAGGATTTTTACTATGTTATCTTCTAGGAGCTTTATAGCTTTATAGTTTTGTGTTTTACATTTAGGTCTATGATCCATTTTGAGTTAATTTTTGTGAAAAGTATAAGGTCTGTGTCTAGATTAATTTTCCTTGCATATAGATGTCCAGTTGTTCTACTACCATTTGCTGAAAAGGCTCTTTCCTCCATTGTATTGTTTTTTCTCCTTTGTCAGTAGGAGAAATTATTGTTATTGTTATTATATTTTTATTATTATTAATAGCCTGGCTAGAGGCTTATTGATCTTTCAAAAACCAATTTTTGGTTAAGTTGATTTTCTTTGTTGATATCCTATTTTAAATGTCATTGATTTCTGCTCTAATTCTTATTATTCATTTTCTTTTGCTTACTTTGGATCTAATTTGCTCTTCTTTTTCTCGTTTTCTAAGGTGGAAACTTAGATTATTGATCTTAGAGACTTCTTCTTTTCCCATATGTGTGTGTGTGTGTGTGTGTGTGTGTGTATTCAATGCTATACATTTCCCTCTAAGCACTGTTTTGGCTGCATCCCACAAATTTTGATAAAGCTCTATTTTCATTTAATTCAAAATGTTTTCTAATTTTTCTTGATATTTCTTCTTTGGTCCATGTGTTATTTAGAAGTATGTTGTTTGGGGATTTTCCACTTATCTTTCTTTGGTTGATTTCTAATATCCATTGTAAGTCTGAGATCAGACATTATATGATTTCTATTCTTTTAGATTTGTTAAGGTGTGCTTTATGGTCCATAATGTGGTCTAGCTTGGTGAAAGTTCATGTGAGCTTGGGAGAATGTGTATTCTGTTTTTGTTGAATAAAGTAGTCTATAAATGTCAGTTATATCTAGCTGATTGATGGTATTGTTGAATTCAAGTATGTCTTTTACTGATTTTATTCCTGTTGAATCTATTTCTGATAGAGGGGTGATAGAAGTCTTTAACTATGGTAGTAGATTCATTGTTTTCTATCAGTTTTTGCCTCATGTAGTTTGATACTCTGTTGTTGGGCATATTCATGTTAAAGTTTGTTAGTCTTCTTGAAGAATTGGCCATTTTATGCCTTATGTATCCTTGATAACTACCTTTGCTTTGAAGTTTGCTTTGTCTGAAAGTAAGATACTTACTTATTTCTTTTGATTAGTGTTAGCATGGTATATTTTTTCATCCATTTACTTTTAGTCTATATGTGTCTTTATATTTAAATATTTATATTTAGAATTTTTTTAAAAGATTTTATTTATTTGACAGAGAGAGATCACAAGTAGGCATAGAGGCAGGCAGAGAGAGAGAGAGGAGGAAGCAGGCTCCCCACTGAGCAGAGTGCCCAACACGGGACTCGATCCCAGGACCCTGAGATCATGACCTGAGCCAAAGGCAGCGGCTTAACCCACTGAGCCACCCAGGTGCCCTTAAATATTTATATTTAACATGAATTTCTTGTGGAAAACATATAGTTATATTTTTTGACCCATGCTGACAATGTCTGTCTTCTAATTGGTGCATTTAGACCACTGATTATTCGAAGTGATTATTGATGAAGTTGGATTAATACCTATTATATTTGTTACTGTTTTCTATTTATTATTCTTTGTTCTTATTCTTGTCTTCCATTCTTTCTGTGTCTTTCATGGTTTTAGTTGAGCATTTTGTGTGGTTCTGTTTTCTTCCCTTTCTTAGCATATCAGTTATACTCCATTTTTTACTTATTTTTTAGTGGTTGCCCTAGAATGTGTCATAGACATTTATAGCTAACTCAAGGCTACTTTCACATAACACCATAACACTTCTTGGATCTTGTGAGTGCCTTGTGAGTAATGGCTCATGTGAGTAATGGCTGTATAATCCTAATTCCTCTTTCCCATCCCTTGTATCATTGTTGTCATTCATTTCACTTATAGACAAGCACACACAAATATACACATATAAGATACACACACAAACACATATAATTAAATACATTATTGATATTATTATTTTGGACAAAATCTCTTAACTAAGAATAAGAAAATAAGTTTTCATTCTACTTTTGCTTATTTTTTTCTTCAATGCTTTTCTTCCCTTATGTAAATCCAAGTTCCTGAACTACAGTATTTTCCTTCTTTCTAAAGAACTTTAAACATTTCCTACAAGATTGATCTTCTGGGAACAATTTCCTTAAATTTTTGTTTGTCTAAGCAAATCTATTTCTTTTTTATTTTTGAAGGATGATTTTGTAGGGTACAGAATTCTGGGTTGGTGGTTTGTTTCTTTCAACACTTTAAACATTGCAGCCCACTCTCTTCTTGTTTGTGGGTTCTGGGGAGAAGTTGGGTATAATTTTAATCTTTGTTCCTTTGTAGGCAAGGTGTTCTTTCCCTTTGCCTTACTTCAGGACTTTTTGTTTATCTTTCATTTTCTGTAGTTTGAAAATAATATGTCTAGGTGTAGTTTTTGTTTTTGTTTTTGACATTTCTCCTGTTTGGTGTTCCTTGAGATTCCTAGATTTATGGTTTGATGTCTGACATTAAATTGGGAAAATTCTCAGTCATTATTATTTCAAGTACTTCTTCTTTTCCTTTCTCTCTTTCTGGTATTCTAATTTTATGTATGTTACATGTTTTGTAGGTGTCCCTCAGTCCTCAGGTATTCTCTCTGGCTCTATCGATCTTTGTTCTCTTTGCTTATCAGTTTTGGAGGTGTTTATTCCTATGTCCTCAACCTCAAGAGATTCCCTCCTTAGTCATATCCAGTCTACTAATGAGTACATCAAAGGTATTCTTCATTTCTGCTGTAATTTTTTTTAGTTTCTAGCATTTCTTTTTGGTTCTTTCTTTGGATTTCCACCTCTCTGCTTATATCCCCAATCTGTTCTTGCATGTTGTCTACTTTATCCATCGGAGTCCTTAGCATATTAATCATAATTGTATTAAATTCTTGGTCTGATAATTTCAACATCCTTGCCATGTCTGCTCTGACAGTTTCTCTGTCTCTTCAAATTTATTCTGTCTTTGGTATGCCTTGCAATTTTTCTTCATAGCAGACATGATGTACCAGGTAAAAGGAACTGTTGTAAATAGGCCTTTAGTAATAGTGTGGTAAGGTTGGGGGTGGGGTCGAGAAAGCACTCTATAGTCCTATGATTAGGTCTTAGTCTTTTAGTGAGCTTATGCCTCTGGATTGTTAACTTCACAAAAATTACTCAGGTTCTTTCCCCCCACTTTCCCACCCATCTTAGGTGGAAAGGGATGGCTAGAGCTGCCTGGAAACAGGTATTTCTATTTTACCCCATGGTAGTCTAGAGTTGGCTGAAGTTGAGTATTTCCTTTCCTCCAGGCCAGTCAGGCTTTGATAATACCCCAGCAGGTTAGGTTCTGATTAACTAATTCCCTCTAATAACTGATCTTGTTAAGAAGAACAGAGTGCTCTGTCTTGTTTCCAAATGGTTCCTTTACTCCTCCCCCTGCTGGAAGCACCAGGAGATATTTACTATTAGAACCTTGCCAAGTTTCTGGAGGTCAATCTTACAGAACTACAAGGACTCTCATATGTGTGGATCTACCTGGAGTTTTAGCTCTCATACTTGCCCACATTGAACTTCCAGCAATTCACCAATTCCAGTTCAGGTGTCCCCACTCCAGCCCTGGTTCTCAGGGTGGTTTCCACTTGTGACTCCGTGTCTTTGCCTGTCTCTCCACTCTCATGGGCAGTGCTCTGCCCTGTGTCTTCCCCGTTCTTATGGATCCAAGAAGAGTTGCTGATTTTCCAGTCTGTTTAGGTTTTTACTTGTTAGGATGAAGAGGTGACTTCTAAGATCCACTGGGTATTATATGCAAACAATGAATCATGGAACACTACTTTAAAGACTAATGATGTACTGTATGGAGATTAACATAACACAATAAAAAAATAAAAAGTCATAGATATGTGGAAAAAATAAAGATCCTTGTATGCAGAACCAGAAACTAGAACTCTAGCACTTTAATTTTTTTTTGTATATTCATGAATGAGGCCCATTGAATTCCACATGGGCTTTTTTGCCAAAATAAAACTGCAGCTGGGATCCAGAGGCCTGATGTCAAAGACAGCAACATTGCAGATCTGTGTGCTAGTGGTAACTACCATGGTCTTTGCCGTGACCTGAGAAAGGGGCTTTGCTGACAGAGAAGATGCATAGGAAGAGGTAGTTCCTGTCCCTGGGAAGAAAATATGTCCACAAGAACGACACCAGGATAGTGTATAGTTGGGTCTGGAGTCAGACTGATTCACATTTCAAGCAGGCATGTTTGTCATGTTCTTAGAACCTCTCTAAGCCCAGTTTCTTCTTCTGTGAAATGAGGTCAGGGATGGACATTCTCACAGAGTTGTTGTGAGGCATGAAAGAGGATAAATCAAATGTTAGCAGAGGGCCCCTTTCATAGTAAGTGCCCAGGATCTGGTGGCTGTTATTACTAGAAGAAGTATACAAACAAAAGTGCTCTGTCTGCTTAGAAGGTAGAAGGGAGCAAGCTAACTCCCTACAAGACTGGGAGGGGCCAGCAGATTCTAGAGTTGCTTGAACTTAATCTTTGCCCCTTTCCTTTTGGCTCCCTTGCTTGTGCTATGCATGGGCCATTGGTTTCTGAAGGGACGAACTCTTTGGCTTAGTCATAAGGTCCTTGCTGTGGCACCACCTCATTTTGCTTCCTTGGGCTGGGAGACCTCAGTGGAAAAGGATATCATGGCTGGAGACCATCTGACTTCTAGAACCTTCTCCATGTCTTCTCCACATAGGTGTGACAGCCATATACATTAGGATAGGTGTCCAGTCCTTTTCCCCATTATTCGTTTTCCCGGGGACTATAATTTGCCTCAGTTTCTGCCTCCCTGTGAGATGGTGGTATAAATCACCAAGGGTAGATTTACACAGCTTTGGGTGAGTGAGAGGGTGTTGGTAAAATTAAGGGGAAACATCTAAGACCTTGACTAGAAACACCATACCTGTTACGAAACATGCTGACCAGCCAACCAAACAACGAAAGAGCAAAATGTAGTAACATAGAGAGACCTGACATAAACAGGTATACTCCAGGTAGGTCACAGAGAGTGGGATCCAGGGCCATCCTGGGGAGGGGATGTTTGGATTTCTAAGCCAATCGTAATGTGTGAACCTCTGCACCTCCTGGCATTGCCGCTTAGGGCAAAATGAACATTGGTGACAGCCTTGGAGGACATACAAAGTACAGGGGACCATGCTGAAAGAATTGGAGGGGGAGGGAGAGGAGCAATCCTTTCCCTCACCCATGATTTATCTTGCCGATGGGAAGTGACAAGGCAGAGAGCTGGAGCTTATGCTCATGGGCTGCTGATGGGTGTTGCCGTGTCCACAGAATACATATGTTGAAACTCTAATATTTGGCATGATGGTATTTGGCGGTGGGCCTTTGGGAGGTAAGCAGGGTTAAATGAGGTCATGTGGTAGAGCTCCCATGATGAGATTAGTGCCCTTATAATGAGGTAAAGAGACCAGAGCATTTTCTCTTCAACACGTGAGGGCACAGAAAGAAGGCAGTCACCTGCAAATCAGAGTGGGTTCTCCCCAGAGCTCGACCATGCTGACGCCCTGACCTTGAACTTCCAGCCTTCAGAACTATGAGAAATAAATTTCTGTTGTTTAAGCCCCCAGGCTATGATATTCTACAGCAGCCTGAACTGACTGAGACAGTGTGTACACACTTCAACTAACCGTAGCACTAGCTGTGACTTCCTCCTCTGGCTTCCAGCTCCTCTACCAGGAGCCTTGCTTTTTTTTTTTTTTTTTTTTTTTTTTTTTTTTTTTTTTAACAACTAAGGATCCCCGCAGCATTTGCCAAAAGCACTGTCATCATCTGGAGAGAAACTCCTAAAGCTCCCAAAGGCACATGTGTGCCGAATCTGGTGCAGAGTCCAGGTCCCAGCAGTCTTTCCTCTGGGGTGGGGCCAGGAATGGACCTGCCCTAGGTCATACAGAATAGAGGAACCTTCACTTCTGGGCCAGGATTTGTGTCCAGAATACATGGGGTGTATATTCTAGTAGGTTGAGCCCTTGACTGTGCAGATTCCTATCCTTACCTTTTGGAGTTGGGGAGGTCCATGTGAGGCTACACCTCTGCCCCTGTCCCTCTAAATCAGAGCTCTTTCTTCCACACGGTTTCACTTGTGAGATCCCCTAAAGTCTGCAATTACTTGTTAAGCAAGATGACTGTTGAGTTGGGTTCAGTCTGGAAACCTAGTCTGGACCTGGGAGTTAGGATAACTAGGTGTAGCCCTATAACCTCCAGCTCCGTTCCTCCCAGGGTCCTCCCCGACCTCTTGGTGACTAAGCCTTAGCCTGTGGGAGCAAAGCCACTCTCACCCCTACTTCCTGCCCAACCAAATACTCCACCTGGATTTCCCAGCTCTTTTAAGCTGGCTAGGTTCTTGGAATCTCTGATAAGAAGAAAGACAGCAGGATAACGTGTACGTCTGGGCCCTTCCCTCCTCATTTGGTACCTCTCTGAGGGTCTATTCCTCTTCTTGCCCTTCTGCCTCTCGGACCAGCTGGAGTCAGCCCCCACCTGGCTATCTCCAGATTGACCATCACCACGCTGCCCTGTGCTCTGAGCCATCCCCGTAACATCTCTGATTCACAGGAGCCAAGTTTCACTTCTGCAGAGACCTTCCTGCTGGCCATTTCCCAGAAAGAATCCAACATCTATGTCCTGTTAGGCTGTCAGATTTCATGAGGCTGTCATATGCTATTCCTCCCTGAGGTTAACTGCATGTTAATAGGGGCACAATCTAGGGCGCCTTGGTGGCTCAGTGGGTTAAAGCCTCTGCCTTCGGCTCAGGATATGAACCCAGGGTCCTGGGATCGAGCCCCACATCAGGCTTTCTGCCTGGCTTCCTCCTCTCTCTCTACCTGCCTCTCTGCCTACTTGTGATCTCTCTCTGTCAAATAAATAAATAAAATCTTAAAAAAAAAATAGGGGCACAATCTGCCAAAATGGTAGACTTCCCAAGGAACAGAATTTTAGGCATCAAGAAGAAGAATGTCAGGAGTCCCCAGCCTCTCCACTGACTTCTGCCCTCGATAAACTCTATTTAGGGCTCCCTTCGTGGTGCTTCATGGTGTCAGGGACAGCTCCACCTGCGGCCAAAGGGGGTCCAATCGCTTGTAACTGAAATCAAAGGGTGCGAGAGTCCAGGGCCACTTGGTGGGGTCAGGAATTGGAGAAAGTTTTCTTCTCCCTCTGCATGTCGCACCTGGATCAATAAACAGGTTTTTTTAATTGTTATTCATTTTACAACTCAATAAAGCTTAATTATGAGGAAGCAGAAAGCAAGCAGAAGCCATGCTCACATAATATTGTATTCCTCGCAGCAATTCCTGCGGGGCCCTCCCACTCGCACTGCGATGTAGAACAAACCAAATTACGGGGACTATTCAAAATTCATTTAAAAACATCATTGTGGAGCATCATAATAAAAACACAATGAAAAAGACAAGCTTGGGTTGTTAATGTGTAGTGCCGCGCGTGTTCATGGGGGTCTGCGTGCCTGTGTGCGTGGTGGGGGGGGGTGGGATGCGCACACACGTGTGGCCTAATTAGCTTTGCTAGGAGCAGAGGGGGGTTCTCAGGGCTAGATGGTCAGAGGCTGTGGATTGGACAGGCACAAGGGGGACATGCAGAGGGTTGGGAACTAATGGGAACTACCCGCCACCCTGTCTCCTGTATTGGACAAAAGTCAGCGAGGCGATGTTGGGACTTGGAGCAGTGGAGGGGGTGTCCGGGACGTTGGAAAGGGGCTGGGTGGGGTGGGGGGTATCCTAGGGCTAGGCTCAGGGGGAGGGTGTTTGGGGGATGCTGACTCTGCCTCTCACTCGCCTGGTCTAGCAAGGGGAGCCTGCTCACCCCACCCGCATACAAAGAGCCCCATGCTCTGATTAGCTCTAGGCCCCCTAAGGAGCATCTAGGGAGATGCTGGTGGCTCAGAAGCATTTAATTGTGTGTCAGCTGCCAACTTACCAGGGGAGACCCGCACCTGTCACTCAGAACCTTCGCTTGGCCTGTGACAGGCCTGAGACCTAGCCCTTTGTTGGGAGCCTACCTAGCCTGGGTTCTGGATCGAGAGCCTCTGACCTCCAGGCCGTAGCACCTGGTGTTTACCTGGACTCACCCTGACAGCCTCTGGGGGGCTCTTTGTTTCGGCTTCTAGATGCCAGCTTTCTTCTCCCAACCTCCAGTCCCCTTCGCCCTGGGCCCACCCTGCGCTGCCCTCTTGGTGCCCAAGCCTTAGCATGTTGGAGCAAAGCCAGTCTCACCCCAACCCCCCACCCCAACCCCATTTGCCACTTTTCCCGTTGTGACCTTGAACCCATTGCTTTGGGCCTCAGTTTACTCATCTGGAAAACAGGTGTCATTAAGTATGCCTTCCCTCCCTCCAGGAGTGTTTTCCGAATTAATTAATTCTCTTAATTAATTAATTAAGTGAAGCGCTTTGAGATACTTAGACAAAAGGTGCACAAGAAGTGCAAATTATTATTTATTCTTAATGAACCCTTCTTTGGAGATAATTTACTCCTGGTTCTGAAGGGAAGCAGCAGACCCCGGGGGAGGGGAAAATGACAAGGTTGGGTTTTTTTTGTTGGTTGAGAGAAGTAGAAGGGGAGGGAGATTATAATCTGTAGTGCTTCTCCTCGTAGGCTAATAGGGAATGAGGCAGGCTTTCTTCCCACGGCTCTGTCGGGCTGCCTCAGCCGGGATGGTTAACCCGTGGAAGGGCAAAGGCGGACAGCTCCGAAGACAGAAGGTTTTGAGATCTAGTCATGATCTGGTTTTAAGACTGGGAAGTCAGAAGTATGAGCCCTGGCTCATACTTCTGACTTCCCAGGACGGGAGAGGGGAGGTTTGAGTGTAGCACTACCTGTTGCAAGCACTTGAGGACACAGGAGGCAGGTGGCGAGGCTGTGGGCTGGGGTTGCTGGCGGCTCCGTGTGTTCCTCAGCCACAGTCCTGCGCCCTCTGTACCCTTTAGGATTCCTTCCAGCTCTGACTGTATCTGGACTTCCCCCAGGCTCTCCTCTTTTCTCTCTTTTTTTTTTTCTTTTCCCCCTTAGGCTCAGACATTAGCAAAAGTGTGAAGTTTGCACATTTCATGGACAGGACTCTTGCTTCTCTATTGTGTACTCCCCGCCCCCCATCTGAGACCACTGTTCCCAACCAGGCGCATTGCCCCAGGTTCTCTCTGGACTGCCTTCAATCCCTCCTCTCAGAAGTGCGGGTAGGGGCTGTGGGGGGCAGTGCAAGCGAGAGGGCTCGTCCACAGAATGGCCGATGACCCCAGGGCCAGTGGGAGTGGGGAAGGGGAAGGAGGGAGGAATAGAAGGAGTTTTAATTATTTCTTCTCCATACTTTTGTATAGTTTGACACTTTTTTCCAGTGAAGATGTGTGACTTTTATTATGACCGGCTCCTATCTCCAGCAGACAAACAGACTGCCAAAAGAGGACATTCAAGGCTCTGGCCAGAGGATGTTGGTCATTCTTCTTGACAGTCCTGATGCTCCCCACGTCACCCCCCACCTGCTGTGGGAGGCGCTCTGGGACTCACCTGTGAGGAAGGGAGGTTGGTCAATGGGGTCAATAAGAGGGGATGTGAGTGGGGGAGGCAAATAGGTGAGAGCCAAGAAACTCCGAAGCAAGTTCGTGCCTCCCGAAGCCCTGTAGACCACGGGTTTTTGCAAGACATTGAAGACTTTCCTGTCAGACAAAGGGGCCTGGGGCCTGCTTTGAACCTCTCCAAAGCCATGGTGGGCGAGCTCTGTTAGAAGTGAGCCCGTGCGCTCTGTGCTGGTGTCTGGACCCAACAGGAGAACGAGAGCTGAGAGGTGGGGTGCACCGGGGCCAGGGGAGTGCACTCTGGAGGCATACGACCCACATCTGAATCACTGCTTTGTCCCTTGCTTGCTGGTGACCTTGGGCTGGTTCTCAGTTTTCTCATCTGTAAAATGGGTAATATCTGCCACCCAGGGATGCAGTGAGGATGAATGAGTTACATGATATAGCTCTTGACCATTGGCTGGCATCTGCCATCATGGCTGCTGTTACCATAGCTTCGTATCTGTGCGCGCAGCGGGGGCCCTGCTGGCCTCAGCTGGGTAAGCAACATAAGCTTAGGCATGCTGGTAGGTGCTTGGGTGAGAGGAAGGGCCTGCCCCAGTCTACATGCTCGGGGCACCGAGGACGAACCTGCTGGGGCTGGAGCCCTTCCAAGAGTCCAGATCTGTTGAAGGAGTGATTCCCCATAATGCTTTGCTTTCAGGCTGTGCCCCGCCAGGCCCCGGGGACCCGAGACTGATTGCTAGAGGGGACCCTAGCTTCAGGGAAATACAAAATGAGTGCACACTACAAGAGCTGGGAACCATCATCTCTGTAAGACACAGTCCTGCTGCTTCCGGGCTAGTGAAAGTGAGCTTAGGGCCAGGAAGGGGTCTCAGGAAACACACGGAGGCCTGGGCCTGGGGCAGATGGACCAGCTGCCAGAGGTGGTTCGAGATAGGACTTCTTGGCAAATGTCTGAGCGGACAGCAGTTCCCAAAGGAGAGGGCAGGATCAATGCCAGAGAGATGGTGAGCTTGTTATCATAAAAGGGAAAAAAAGGTCAGATGCTCTTCAGATGCTTCCTGCCTCCTTAGAAGAGTGAGCCCTGTTTCAGCAGAGACCTGGGTCCCCGCCGAGGTTTCTCAAACTCTTGGTGTTGAAGGATCAGGCTATTTTTAACTTTTCCATGCACCATGGATGCATACTTTTGTAAAATACAGTAAAAATGAATTACTAGAAACATGAAAGAACAGGCAGATATACAACACACAAGTCCCATTTTGTTGTTGTAACTAAAGTCAATGGGCATTAAATTACTCTGTCAAATTGGGGTTAAGATTCTGAATGCTTACTCTCAATGTCTGGATTTCACTCTTTGCAGACTGGTATTGAAAGTTTGGGGCCTGTCTTGGGTCCAGGACCACACTCAGTCTCACCTGGACTCTGAGCTCATGAAGACGCTTGGCCCTTGGGGGAGCCGGTACAGGGAAGTTTATCAAGCAAGTCTGAAAACGGTGGATTGGCTTCCTCAGACTGCTGTAACAAAGAACCACATTCTGTGTGATTTATAACAATAGGAATCTATTCTCTCACAGTTCCAAAGGCTAGAAGTTCAATGTGAAGATGTCCGCAGGGCTGTGTGCCCTCTGAAGGCTTAGAGAAGGATGCTTCCTCCCTCTTCCAGCTGCTGGTTGCTCCTGGAAATCCCTGGCATCCCTTGGCTTGTAGATCCATTATTCCCATCACTGCCCTGGTCACCACATGGCCTCTCACTGTGTCTCCAAATCTCTCTCTCTCTCCTGGAAGGACACCAGTCATTGGATTTAGGGCCCCACCCACCTCTAGCAGGACCCCACCTTGACTTGATTCCATCCATAAAGACACTATTTCCAGATCAGGTTACATTCTGAGCTCCTGAGTGGGCATGAATTTAAAGAAGTGGTGATGTTATTCACTGTTCAACCCCACATGGAGATCATGCAGAGACCTGGATACTGGAGGCAGATGGGACCTGGAGGGCGTGCCAAAATCCAGGGGTCACTATTGGACTTTGGACCTGGGAAAGTCTGGATTTCTGGATTGCTGCAGGGAAAAGGAGTTCTGGGAGACACCTGGATACTCACTCTGATTATAACCATGTTTGTACTCCTGGGCCATCATGGGTGAAGGAAGTTCTGCTTAGAGGCACAGGAAGGGAATTCCAGTGGTACCTGGGACTTTGTCTCCCACAAGCTCTGAATATGGAGGAGGATGAACAGCCAGAGCCTGAAATAAAACCAGCCAATCTCCATACTCTGAGTGTCTGAGAGAGCCCTGGAGAGAGCTCTGGAGGGAGAGGCAAGTCCTTCCACATGCCAGAGTGGGTGCCTCTCACACACTTTTGGGTGTGTGAGAGGCTGCATGGTCCAGCGGTTAGAGCCCTGCCACTGGCATCAGAGTGCTGGGCTTGAAGTCTGGCTCTACCAGGAGAAGCTTTGCAGCCATGAGCAAGTTGCTGTCCTTCCAGTGCCTCATTTTTCTCATCTGTAAAATGGGGCTAATAGTGGCTCCCATTTCTTTGGTTGTTGTGAATGATAAATGTGATAATATATATAAAGAGCTTGGCACAGTGCCTGGCACACGGTAGCCACCCAAATGCTATTTGTTATCAATATAATGATTTTTAAAGATTTTATCTGTTGATTGATTTGAGAGAGAGTGAGTCAGGGGAGGGGCAGAGGGAGGAGAAATAGAAGCTCAAGCAGACTCTGCGCAAAGTGCAGAGGCCGACGTAGGGCTCGATCTCATGACCCTGAGATCATGACCTGAGCTGAGATCAAGAATCAGACACTTAACTGACTGAACCACTCAGGTGCCCTATAATATGATTTTTAGATGGACCAAGAAAGTGACTGCTATTCCCAACTTGCTCAGTAGGAAAAAAAGACTTTATATTTATAAACACCTTCTATGTGCCAAGTATTGTTATGGGTGATCTATATGTTTATACATTATCAATAGACATTTTTTAAGAGGTTAACTTGTAATTAATTTATTAAATCAATGTATCAGGGCTTTACTGGCCACCTACTATGTGCAAAAGATAATGAGGACTCCAAATACATTTAGGGACATGCCACTGAACTTTGGACAAAGAAGTCAAGGTTGGTTCTTAATGGTGTGTCAGTTTTTAAGGAAGAATTTTATGCAATTTTGTCTTGAGACAGGAGATTTGATAATTGACCTCTTAGGATCTTCTGGCTCTTAGTTCTGTAGGAGGATGTGATAGAGGGTGGATTATTTTCACCCCAGTGTGAAGCTTCACTATTAGTGTTGTCTTTGTTTATTTTACTAAGATAGTATTACTAATTTGCACTCTTAAGCTGTTCATCTGTTCTGTTCAGGAAAACCCTTTTCAGTTCATTTTTGGAAAATACCTTGTTTGATTTCATTCCCATGATGATTCATAACAAAATAAAAGAAATATGAGTTATAACCAAACTGGATTACTAATATGTAACCTGTAGCATTGCTTAATTTGGTTTGCTATTAAAGTTTTAATAGAAAATATCATTTGATTGCAATTTAGAAATAAAATTTGATTTCCATATTATAACTAATATGAGTAATAACCCCCAAAATGTCTAATATACTTCGGCATTTCTATTAACACAATGAATATGTTTCGGATGTTTCCAGCATACTAATTCAAAGTTTCATTGTCTCCTCATACCTTTCTTGAGCACTTACTGACCTCACCCAGGAAGTCTTTACTAGCAATTAGTTTTAAGCTGAATTAGCCCTTTGGAATGCCACGATAATGAAAGTGTTATGCTTCTTTAAATGAAGTTGGCTGCTGGGGCCAGCCTGAATTGCTCTCATAAGCATGCCCCCTTTCTCTCTGTCTAGTCTGGGGTTATGGGTAGTTCTGCCATCTCAGTTCCGGTCTGGGACCCGGAGCTCGTTTATTCTTAATACATGCATATCCAGATCCCCAGGCTTGTTCTGTCTTACCAAAAGGAGAGATGTTGTCATAAACAAACAACTGATATTCATTCATTCATTCATTCAATATGAGTCAATAGCCTACTGTATGCTAGCACTAGGTTAGATGCTGGAGTTACCATGGCGATTAGAAACTTCTACAGTCCCTACTGTTGTTACAGAATTGGATAATTGTGATCAAGAATGCATAAATATGTTCTACAGAGAACAGAAATAGGAATCCAAGCAAGCAATAAGAAAGGAAGCCGTCACAGTTGGATTTTGAGGAAGGTTTCCTGCAAGAAATGGAAATCTGAAAAATAAGGAGGAGTCATAAAGGAAAACATGGGTTGGAGGGCGTACCAGTCATGTGCAAGGGCTCCGTGTGTGCAAGAAGTTCAGAGTGAATGTGTGTGTGTGTGTGTTTTAAGATTTTATTTATTTATTTAGAGAGAATGGGAGAGAGAATCTCAAGCAGCCTCCCCACTGAGCATGGAGCAGGGCTTGATCTCATGACCCTGAGATCATGATCTGAGCTGAAATCAAGAGTCGGACACCCAACTGACTGAGCCACCCAGGTGCCCCAGAGTGAATGGGTTTAGGGAAAAAGGGGAGGATGTGTCTCTCAAGGAGGCTGGGGGCATCAGGACTGTGCAGAGCCTTGAGGGTAATGGGAGGATGCTGTTGTCTATCCTAAGAACAAGGGGGAAGGCCAGGAGAAGGTGAAGCTGCACGGCCAGACATGCATTTTGTGGCTTGAGATGAGCCAAACATGATCCTACTCTGAAATCTTGTATGCTAATAGCCCATTCTCTGCCCATGATCTCTGTCCAACACTCTCTTAGTCCTTTAGAATTTTCTACATCTTCACCCCCTAGTCTGAGAACATGTTTAGGACATTTTCATCTAAGGACCAACCAAACCATGCCCTCCCTCAACCCCTCCCTCTCTGGGGGTGTCCTGCCTCATTCTTGCCCCGACAGCCAGGCATTTTCAAGTGTTTGCTACCCTGCTCTCCATCCCCGCCTCCCGCATTCCTCTCTTACTGCATTGTGACTCACAGCCCATCTGATCGTGCCCACAGCATGTAGTTCAAGCCTATCACGACCCGCCTGGCCACCCAGAACTCTTACATCTCCTGAAACCTGCCTGATAATTGCCAATCTCAGTGATGTATGCCACTACCCAGCCAAGAACCCACACCAGGACTGTATTTACCCGTCTCTACCTTCCTGCCCAGCTCTCCTCTCCAAGTATTTGGAAAGATCCGTATCCCCTGGGTCTCCACCATCATTACCTTACTTCAGCCTCTTGCAAATTCTTACCTGGACCATGAAAATAGGTGTCAAACTGATTTCCTGATCTCCTGACTATCCCTGGAAATGGGGCATATTTCCCCAGTGTAATTTTAAAAATTACACCTGATTTCTCCATGCTTCTTAAAAGCCTTCAGTTGCTGACTGAACAAAGCTTTCTATTCTACTCTGCCCCTCAGGAGTTAATCTTCTCTTTGTTTTCCCATCCCCCTTTCTGCAGCCAAATTGGAACTTTTCAAGTTCCTTGAACACATCATGCTCTTTCAGACCTCCGTATCTTTGCACTAATTATAATTTAATGATTAGTTATACTGATTAACTGATGCTGCCTCTTATCCCATTCATCCAACCATCCATCCATCCATCCATCCATCCATCCATCCACAGCACTGGCCAGTAATGTCTATCAGTCTTCCAGACTTGGTTCACACGTGACCTCTTCTGAGAAGCCTTCCCTTGACCCTTCCTCTGGTTCCTGGTGTTCTCTACTTAATATTTTTTCAAAGTACTTATCACTCTGACTTAGAAGAGTTGATTGATCTGAACTCCCCCAGTACCTTGAGGTCAGGGACTATCTTATACGACCTCATCTTCTCATGTTTAGTGAGATACCCAGTGTGTGGTAGATGCCCCATGGTGTTTCAGACGTGAATTAAGCCCCTGCTCCCATCCACCCCACCTCACAAAGAAGCGCCAGTGAGCACCGGGGGGAGCGGGCTGCAGAGGACATGTGGACAGCTCTCTGTGTAGGGTTCATGGCTCTGGCTCTGCAGCTTCTGTAGACGGCAGCTTTGTCTTAATTTCTAATTTGGACTGATCCCCCTCAGGTCTCCTTAGGTGGGTATTTCCACCATCTCCCCGTGCCGTTGGCCTATTTCATCCCCTCGTGGTCCTGGCCAGGCCTCCGCCTCTGGCTCCTGTGCCCCTCACATTCCCCCCTGACGCCTGGGAGCCCGTCTTGCCGGAGCCCCGCTCTCCTGCTTTAGTTTTTAATCTTTCTTCATAAATTAATCTCTCCTGCTACCTAATCATGCTTGTGCCCTTCCCTGAACCCTCGCCACGTGGCCTCCCTCTGCCGGGTAATGAGATGCCCATGGCTGGCTGCGGCCTCCCGAGCCTCATCTCGCCGCCGGAGACCATTTCCTCCCGGCTTTGTGTCCTGGGCCCTGCACGCGTGCTCCCAAATCATCTTGCCTTTTTTTATTTATCTCTCTGCCACTTCCCACTGCAAACTCAGGTAATTTGTGCTCTGCTCTGAGCCTGCGCCTCTCTCGGCGGACCCTCACTTTTGAGGTCCCCTCCACTTATGGAATCCATCTCTGTCTTCGTGATTATTTTTCCTTCTGTGTTAATGCTGATGCCTTTCCGAGGCAAATCTCATCTGGGGCGCCTTACCCAAACAGCTTGCTTCTCCGGGTCACAGATAATTTTACTCGCCCCTTCCCAGGCGGGGCCATCTGTCAGTTTCATACGACACATTCCTCTAAGTGCTAAGAAAAAGTGGGTCTCTCCTGACCACACTCGCTTTTCCTAGAAAATGTCATCATACTTTTTTTTTTTTTTTCCTCCTCAACTATCAGAGAACCTGAAGCGAAGTTTTGTGTAGGGTGCCCGCAACTGTCTTTTCTCTGGGGCTCTGTGAGATTATCGTTTCCCCTTATGGAATTTTCCCACTCATGAATTAGTATTATAAAGGGACTCAGGTGTGTGCTTTATGCTGTAAGTTTACTTCAGACATTTTTGGAAAGAAGTAGGGTCTGAACAGTGTATTTAGTACTTGGACAGTTCACAGGCCTTCTTCTCTTTCCTGCCTTTCTATGGCTCGTTCCTGCTCCCCAGCTCTGTGAGCATTTCTAGAAGCTGTTGTCAATGAGGTTTTGAGGCTCAAGGGACAGAACCCCACCCTTCGCCCTGTGTGGTCACCGTCCGCGGACAGTCACTGAGATGCGGGTGTGACAAGGGCTGGGCTAGGGGATGCACACAGGTGGGCAGAAAGAGTGAGGTGGCTGGGTGCTGTGGGTGGGGAGGGGGTGAGAGTCCGACTTCAGAAGACAGCTTACCGGCACCAGGTTCGGTTCTGTTCCTTCCAGTTGTATAATCTCACATCAGTCCACCTTTCTGTGTGTCGCACTTCTCACCCTAAAGAAGGATAAGAAAACCTTCAGGATTATGAGAAACAAATAAGAAAGTACATCCTCATACCTGGCATCAGGAGGTGGGGGGGGGGGCAGTGGCTTCAACTTTCTATCCTTGATATCTTGAAGAGCCCCTGTCCACAGGTGTGTCCCCTGCCACGCCAATGTTAAATGGCCTGAAGTCCCTCCAGTACAGTTTCATTAACAGACTCATTTTACAAAGACAAACATCCCCATGGTGTTTATACCTTAGTCAGGCTGATACTCTCCGGGAGAGCAAGCAGTCATGGGGGCAGTGAGGTTAGAGTTTGATGTAAGGGAGCTGGAGGGTGAATTTTGGAGTGGGTGTTTGGAGGGCACTGCTGGGGAGCAGGGTGAAGGTGAGGGAGACCATCCTTACCCAAGGGCTGGGGCACACCTTCCGACTCTGCCAGGTTACAGCACATCAGTGTGCAACTGACTCCCTTGGGGCCTGTTACGGGCAGAAAGCACGGCAGGCTGGGCCGGGTGCAGGCCTCCGCGTTCTGTGTTTCTGGCAAGCCCCTGGCCTTGGCCATGCTGCTGCTCCCAGGACCACACTCTGGGTGGGGAGGATTTGTCAGGATGTGACTCAGGCCTCCGTTGAAATGAGGACCCTTCACCATGCGTGGGGGCCGCGGCGGTCAGCGCTAGGACCTCTTCCCTCCCCGCCCCCTCCCCGGCGCCCCCACTTTCGCGGGCCCATCTGAATTGTTAGTATTCATATTTTAACTCAGAACCTCACCCAAGTCACTCTTCCCAAGCACGTTCCTAAAATTCAGAGCAATTATATTCACTGCTTTCCTTTTATCTCCTCATCTGGCATTTCTGTAGATTAGAAAAAAAGCAATTAAGTTTGTCTGGCGTGATGCGCACTCCATCAGGGCCTGCCGTTCACTGCCCGTGAGTCTGTCCTCTCACGTTTACGAAGAGCTTCTCTTCGTGCTGCGCCCTTGGCTGGCCGAGGAGGTGACTTTCATTTTAAGTTTCCCGAAAGGGCGAGGCGTAGGCTTCAAATGTGCTCGACTGAAAACAACATTACTTGTCAACAGGCACCGCCAAAGTGCTCACAAAACGGCCAGGATCCAGGGGCCCCAGCCCCAACTTCTCCACTGAGCGGACATGCGATCCCAAGACACACGTCTAAGTCCTCAGAGCCTCTGTCCTCCGTGCGTGAGAATAGAAACAGCGGGATAGGCCAGTACGCCTCACCCTGAAAGGCCCCCGGGAAAACACGGGGCATGTCGGGCAAGCAGAGGAAACGTATGGAGAAGACAAGTATTTCTGGGTAATGACACTGCCGGCTGCCTACCTAATAGCCACCTGTTTCTATTTCCTTACTAAAAATGCCTGGTGTTATTCAGGCTGCTGCTCACCGAAAACCAAATGTTTTCCTATAGTCCCTTGCAGGGAGAGGCGACCACATGACACCTTCTGGCCAATCTGACTTCAGCTTCTTGGAGGGCAGGGTGGGATAAGTTCTGAGAACCTTAGGTCTTCCTGATAGAGGGGCACTTCCTCGTTCTCCAGATCTGAAATAGAGACGCGATGCATAGGAGAACAGCCTTTTTGTGACATGAAGCACCATCTTTTTACAAGAAGGTCGAGTGGAGGGAAGGGAAAGGAGTGGCTCCTGGTGGCATCACGGGGCTTCCACACAGTTCTCACTACCTTTGCCTGGAATGCTTGTCTCAGGACAGTGTAATGAGGACACAGACAAAACCTTGGTACCTCTCTGGTGGCGCCTCATTCAAGGTACTTACTGCCTGCGAACCAGGGAACTTGCTAGAAGCGAGGATGTTCAAGGCTCACCCAGACCCACCATACAAATAAGGCTGCATTTAAAAAAAAAGATTTTATTTATTTATTTGAGAGAGGGCAAGAGAGAGCACTCTCTCCATGAGCAGGGAGCCTGACATGGGGCTCGATCCCAGGACCCCGGGATAACCTGAACCACAGGCAGCCAGGCTGCACCCAGTAAAACTGCATTCTCACAGCCACCAGGTGAGTTATACTCACATTAAAGTTTGAGAAGCACCGTCTAGTCAAGGTTTCTGTTGCTTACAGCTAAACAAAGTATCTCTAATGCCTGCTCTGTATTTTCATGAGAATGAGAGATTCGCTGAGTTTGGATTCGTGTGTAAGTGTATGTTATCAATTTTTTAAAGACTTTATTTATTTATTTGACAGAGAGAGAGAGACAGTGAGAGAGGGAATACAAGCAGGGGGAATGGGAGAGGGAGACACAGGCTTCCCATGGAGCAGGGAACCCAATGTGGAGCTCGATCCCAGGATGCTGGGATCATGACCTGAACCGAAGGCAGACACTTGACAACTGAGCCACCCAAGGCGCCCCGTTACCAATATTTTTAACTTATTTTTTTTAAGTATTTTTCTTGTTTGTCAATGTTGACCTCCAAAACTGTGTTTTCAAGGTGATTTGATACACGTATACATAGTGAAATGATTCTACAGTCCAGCTAATTAACATACCAGCTTCTCACGTAGTTACATTTTTTGGGTGTGATTGGATCTTTTTTTAAAAATAAAAGACACATCTGGACTCTGTTAAGAAACTTTCAACCTTGGAGGAAATTTTAAAAATCTTCCTCTCTTGTGGAAATGATCAGTCTAGGGACGCCTGGGCATTGGTTAAGTGTCTGCCTTTGGCTCAGCTCGTGATCCTGAGATCCAGGGTCCTGGGATCCAGCCCCTCATCGGGCTTGCTGCTCAGTGGGAAGCCTGCTTCTCCCTCTGCCTGCTGCTCCCCTTGCTTGTGCTCTCTCTCTCCCTGATGGGTAGATAACTAAAATCTTAAAAAAAAAGAGAGAGAGAAATGACCGGTCTATTATGTGACTAGCACAGAAAAATACTAAATAAATATTGGTGATGAATAAATACTTATTTGATTATATGTTGCATCTCTGTTATCAGGTTAAAAGCTTAAGGTGGCCAGGCGTTGTGACTTGTCTCTCTATATACCATCGGGTGCTCAGTAAAGTCTCCATAGAGCAGTGAGTACCTGACATGTAAACATTATGTGAATTACTTTGCCATATGTTCTACTTACTGGGGCAACTAAAGAGAGGTTCTGGTAAACCCTCCAGAACACCCTCAAAATCCTGTTACGTTTCCTGAGTATTCAGGAAGAGAGGGTCACTTCTAGATAATTGATGTATTTGCTTTTGTTAGCTGTTCTATAAAATGACTTCCCTCTCCTCTTTGGCTTCTAGGAAACACAGCTAAAGGTAGTTCAATGGCCGAAGTTAGCTTTGTTTTGGCTTTCCTTCCTCCTCCAAATCTCTCTGTGGCTCCTGACTTGGTATTTCTGTTTCTAAGTTTTAATTTATGACTTTTTAAAATAATGTTTCTTTCTTTTTTTTTTTTTTTAAGATTTATTTATTTATTTATTTATTGGACAGACAGAGATCACAAGTAGGCAGAGAGGCAGGCGGGGCAGGGGGGGTGGTAGGCCGGGAGCAGGCTCCCTGCTGAGCAGACTCTAGGCTTGATCCCAGGACCCTGGATCCCAGGATCATGAGCTGAAGGCAGAGGCTTTAACCCACTGAGCCTCCCAGGTGCCCCTTGTTTTCTCCTTTTTTTTTTTTTTTTTTTAGCATTTTGTTTATTTGGCAGAAAGAGACACAGAGAGAGAGGAAACACAAGCAAGGGGAGTGGGAGAAGGAGAAGTAGGCTTCCCGCCAAGCAGGGAGCCTGATGTGGGGCTCGATCCCAGGACCCCGGGATCATGACTTGAGCTGAAGGCAGATGCTTAATGACTGAGCCACCTAGGCGCCCCTAATTTATGACTTTTATTTCCAGCCCCTCAGATACTCTTTGGGAAACAGCAGGTACACATTACACATAAAATCAAAACATGGGGAGTCTGCTTGTCTAAGGGAGTGGATGCGTTTTGCCTAACAGTTACACTAGGGTTTGTGTGACTTCCTTTGTAAAGAGAGCTTGGGGGATTGTCCCTTGCAGCTTGCACTATGGAGGTGGTCACAGCACCATGGCGGGATGAGCGCATGTGAGTTGTGTTATAAAGAAACACAGAGAGCAAAAGTCTTAAGAATATCTGAAAATTGAAATGTGAATGAAATATATGAATGAAAATGTATGGAAGTGATGAATCACTGAATTCTATTCCTGAAACCAATATCACCGTGTATGCTAACTAGAATTTAAATAAAAACTTGAAACAAACAAGCAAAGACAGCAGTGTTTTCAAACCTAAAAAAAAAAAGAAAAAAAGAAGAAAGAAAAATGTCCACAACCCGCTCCATTCCCTCTTGCCCATCTGTTCATCACAAGTTATGCAACCGAGCTGATTACACTGCTGTGGTTTCATGGGTGGCATCAATGTCTGAGAAGCACTGTCCCCTCCTGCGTCACCTGGAATGACCTCCCTTCTTTCGTCCAGCTTGCTCTGCAAAGTCCAGTTCGTCTGTGCCCTCCTGACCACAGCCCCTCCTAGGGAGCCCTGCTTCCTTTGGGCCGACAGCACTTGACTTTGCAGTGTCTTTCTGGCCCTTGTCTTGCTTCCTTTGAGAAGTCCTCTCTTCCCAGGGCAGGAAATGGGGCATTCCTTTATTTCCCTCACAGTGCCTAGCTGGGTACTGGTCTATAATGGGCATTCAATACATACCTGACTAGATGTTATTTAACATGTAACCACGGTCCCAGACATGGTCATGTTATATATCATGCTTGTAGGCTTTGTATTCTTACCTACAAGAACACCAAACAGGTCATTCAGTAACCCAGATATTTACAAATACAAGCTACAGGGTTAGTGCTAGAAGAAACCATAGAGCCATCTGTATCCATATTATGGAAGGAGCCCAGAGATGAGAGGGGCCCGAGGCAGGTCCCACAGCTGCTTGGTAGCACAGCAGACACTAGCGCTCAAGTCATTTGACTTCAAGACCAGCACGAACGTGACTTTCAGCTTCATCTGTTTTCTCTCTGCCAACATATCCTCCCTTCTTCACAGTTCCAGCATGAATACCGCAGACCGAGATTTGGATGAAAGCCAATCAGTGCCGATTTCTTCACAGTGTTGGGGGATCAACTAGAAAAAGGAGTTTTACAAAGTCAGATACTATTTTAATTGCATTAAGATGTCGGGCCAATTAAAAACCTTTAGAGGAAACATCTTTCATAAAGCGGAGAACCATTTTATGGCATCAATAGCCACCTCTTTCGCTCATTGGGATTCAGCCATGGTTTGTTTCATAGCCATGGAGGACTGGCCTGTTACGCGTCTTGGTTATAGTCGAGAGTGAACGGTTACAAATTTATTTATAAATTCTGCAATAGGCATGAATTATTTATACAGTCCTAACACGAGATATGCAAACTGTAACACTCTGTGTTTCTTTATAGCAGAACTCACGTGAGTTCTCAATCCTTCGTTTCTTCCAAAGGTGCAAATCAAACCAATTCAAGGTAATCATCTCTTCTCATCTGAACACTTCCATTCAGTTCAGGATTTAACTTCCGTTTTGCTCTCTTTTTCCCGGGGTAATCTATGTTTCTGGGAGCCATGAGGAGGTGTATCTCGCTGACTCCCATCATGGATTCTGATGGGTATTGGGTATTGGCTTCTGGCCCTGCTGCACTTGTAGCATGTGACCTTGGTCCCCACTGTGGCTTCCATTTGCCAGGTCAATGCTGTTGGCTTTCTCTTTGTCCCAGCAGCAAAACCTCTTTGCCTCTTTGCTCGCTGCCCTCTGGGCCACATCTACATCTCTCTTGGGGAGCGTGGGAATGCTGGTGGCTTTCTCCGTAGCGTACCAGGATGAACAGGCGCCCCAGGCCGATCTGATTGCATAGACACTCACTTTCAGCCATTGCTGGTCTTCTGCTCAGGCACCATATTGGAAAGGAACACCTCGCCTCCTGTGCTCCACTTTGGAAGGCAAACAACATTCTCTTCAGGTCTGCCTGTATGAGATCTGGAATCAGGGTTTTCATCATTCTGCTGCCTGCCTTTTACTCCCCAGCTCTACAATGTAGTGCTGCTGGGCTCTAGGTCAGACACATACTGGAGTTTGGAAACTCCAGTCCCATCTCCTTTGATTCTTCTCTCAGCTATTGGCTGGTCTTTCCCACCTCTGAACCTTGGCTGGGGGCGGTTGGTTAAGATAATGGTTGTTACTCAGCTTGGATGCCTCTCTGTTCTTTTTGAAATCTGTGCTCTGAGATCTCCAAGCCCTTTTTAAGTGCCACAAAAGGCTATCCCACAAAACTCTTTGCTCTCACACCTCCATTTCTGCCAAGGACACTCCAAAGCATGACGTGCGAATCCAAGCTGGACAGAGGCACCGTGTTCCTGGCTGTGTCTCTGGAGGACAGGGCGCCTGCTGCCTAAGGGATCAAAAAAGGGAAGATGAAAAAAAGCCCTAGGAGGAAAAACCCCAGTTATTATCCCAAGTGAATATTCACCAGATTCAGTAATGATGGTAAGCGGCATCATCAAGGGTAGAGCTTCCCCACGCCCGAGAGCCAGGCATGAAAGTTTTGAAAGTAGGCAAGGAGATAGTGATAGTTTTAGCCCTGGAGGCTCCTGGGATCTTCAGAGCCCCCTACGGCTATCCACATGGGCTGCCAGGTCCCTAGTGGGGGGTCCTCTGAGCACAGTCTGAGGGGAACACACTCCAAAGAGCCACCGTGCGGTCCTCACCTGCGGCAAGCACACTTGTGCGCAATGACCACCGGCTCTCCATGTACACTGAGAGCGGCCAAGAGCTGTACTCCTTCCTGCATGCCAACTTTTGCAAACAGTTGTCCGCCGCGTGTGCGGGGCATCGAGAGCTCCTGGAGGACTCGTGTTCTGGGCATGCACGGAGCATGGCACGTAACCCAAGGTATGTGGGGAACATGGTGTGGAGTTCCGGGAGGGGACAGACAGGACCAGCGAGTCTCTGAGCCCCTGCTTCACCTTTACAAGATTCTCTCTTCCACTGGCAGCTGATGAGCCCTTTCGGGAAGGCCCAAGCCAACTGTAAGGCGATGCTCAAATACTGCATATGCAACCCTCAAATCAGATTTCATCACTCTATGGAAATATTGGCTATGCAAAAGTTCAGTTCAATTAGAAATCCAAGTGTCATATCACAAGACGTTCCAACAGTATAATTGTCAGTGAAAGAAAAGGGAAGGCTGTTACATTCTTAAAATATAATTTCAACTGCTGTAAATTTTTTAACTGTCTGTAAAAAAAATATGATTTAAAAATTTTATTGCCTGCTCGTGTGAACAAAGTTCCTTGTGAGTGGTGGCTGTTGAGAATTTGAAGACACCATCATTAAGAGGTATTGATCAGGAGTGGTGTGTAGTTGTTTTGAACATAAAATTTGATATGAGAATATTGTTCACAGAGGCAAGTTTGGGTTTCTCATTACAAATATGAAAATATACTATTTGAAATTTTTATACATATTCAATATTTAATATCTTTTCCAATAGTTATTTTTCTTATTGTAATTATATAAAATGAACAAAAGGTAATAAAAAATTTCCACCAGGCCCCATAGGAAGACTCCTAAATCCCTTCCAGTTCATTCCAGTGTGAAGCACAAATACTACTATTTTGTATACTTGCCACACTGTCCAAAAGTTTGGGAAGGTCCCTTCTGCTGCACAGAGTATGAATTCTGGATGCAAACCAGCTCGGGATTCCAGCGCCGCCTCTGCCACGTGCTGGCCATGGGACCTCCTGCAAGCTATTTAAAGGGTCTGAAGCTCTTTATGCACAAAGGGTAAACAGCTTCTACTTCCAGGATGGATGAGACCCAAAGAGCCACGCTAGTATTGCAAACTCATCTCTGCCCCTCTGTGACCTTGAGCGAGACCTCTTGCCTTTCTGAATCCCATTTTCCCGGAGTCGGGGGTTCGGATGCTGCCCCAGCGAGCCACCGTGATGGCCTGTGAGCCCACCCCCTGTTCACCGGGGAGCCTGGGTGCCTGGACCTTGAGAGGGGTGGGGCTGGTCCCAGAGTCCCCATAAAGCTGCCGCTCCAGGAAGAAGGAGAACCAGGCACCCAGCACTCAGCTGCCACTCGCTGATTTAGTATTCAGAATTCGGAATTTATGGAGCCGCCTTCCTCTGTCACATCATCCATCAGAGACAGACACTTAAGAGATGGAAGGGGAAAAAATTAAAAACCTGTTTATTGCTCAACTTGCTCTAGGCATGTTTTAGCTTATTGTTCAGCTCTGTTCATTTCAGTGCCGCAATTTGGATGGCTTTCTTGGTTGCCGTGGCTAACATCTATATATGTGTGCGGATGGATGGACTCGCATAGATAGCTTTATCTCCAGCAAAATGAAAAAGCACCAGAAATTGCCTTGTCAGTGATGTTCTTAAGGCTTGGGGTAGTCTGGGGCCTGCCGGCATGCACCTTGGCTCAGCTCTCGCCTCCCAGCATGCTGGTAGGGACCTGGCCTCCCATGGCTGGCAGAGGGTGCTGCCCTGCGGGGGTTTCTCGGGTATACTCCACGTGCCCCCACCGATGGCGAGGGGAGTTTGTGGGCAGAACACACAGTGGCAGCAGGCAGCAAAGACAAGGGACACGATGCATAGGGACACAGAGAGAAAGGCATCAGGGCTGTCTTTGCAGAACAGGGACAAGTTGGTCACATCCCATGTTTTAGCGAGCTCTGAAATGTGTCTGGTGGCAGAGAGCATGTTGCAGGGGATGCTGCACGGGGAGCTCGGAATCCCGGGTAGGAGCTGCCTTTGCCACGTCGAGAGCTATGTGGGGACCTTAGGGGTTGTTTGGGTTTGCTCCCCACTCCACCACTTCCAGCTGTTGGACCTCGAGCAAGGTACTTAAGCCTTGAATGCTTCCATTACCTCATTTTTCTCATCTGTGAAATGGGGTAATAATGTCCCTGTAATTGTGAGGACTGATGAAGGGCCCAGCCCAGGGAGAGTGCCTGCCGTGTGTTAGTTGTCATTACACATTGGCGTCATTGACCTCCCAGGGCCCTTACACCAGTGACGCAAGGTGTTGGCTGTGTCATCTGCAGAAGTGTATTACGTGTTATCACGGGATGGGGGTGGTTGGTACCGGCGGGCCTCCTCCTGAAGGCGGTCAGCAGCAGGTGCCCGCTCTCAAGGGTCATTGGGTCTTCCCTGCACCCTCGCAAATACTGCTCTGTGGCTGGGCTTGGGGGCGTTTGCTGGCCTGTTCGGTGCAAGTCCTGACCTGGGCCTTCAGTAGATTATACCTTGTTTTCCGTTGACTTTTTAATCAGTATCCGTTATAGGAAAGGATTTGGTTTGGTTTTTGACACCTCAGCTCTGTCTTCTCACTTGGTAGGCAGAGAAGGCTTGAGAAAATGTCATCTTTACCAACATTCACTTCTAGAAAGGTCTTGGGGGAGAGCTGACCTTGCCAGTCTGAGGCAGGAGTCAGACCCAGTCCCCCTACTCCTGGAGGGACAGGGGGACACCGGCAGGGGACTGATCTGCAGTGGGTTAAGGGGGTTTGCTGGAGAAGGTGGAGTTCGAGCTGAACTTCGGCGGAGGTGTAAAATCGGGGAGGAGATGATGGGGATGTGGAGTGTGTGTGTGTGTATGTGTGTGCACATGTCCGTGTGTGTGTGTCACCCCACATGGTGGAAATGCCAGGGTTCTCAGAATCTCTGGCTGTTCATCTGAAATCCTTTTTGGCAGTAGGAAGAGCTCCTCCTCCCCGCCCCCCCCCCACCCCCCGGTGCACACAGCTAATCTGAGACTAATTCTGAGACGCAGGAGGTCATCAAGATACTCACAAGTCCATAGCTCACAAAAGACCTTTCCAAAGAAAGAGGATGCTGCCAGAAGCAGCTACTGCTGTCCGCGGTGTGCACGAAGGCTGGCGAGGACGCTGAGGGGCTGGAACGCACACCCTGCTAGGTACAGCAGGAACAGGAAGAAGACCGGGCCTCGGTCTCCTGTGAGGAGGACCATGACGTGTCACCAGGCTGCAGAGACCCAGCGTTCGAGGTCCTTCTGAGGCAGATGTAGCTTCTGGGAAAGCTGCCGTTTTCCATCTGCAGCGGTGGGGTGTAGAAACCAGAGGGCAGTCCTCAGGGCTCCCGCCTGTAGCCCCAATCTGTCTGTTCTTTGGCCACAAGGGAGAGCACAGCCTGCTAGAAAGGGCTGGGCTTTGGACTTAAGATGGGCACAAACCCTGGCTCTGTGGCTTTCTGGCTTCATGATTTCCTAGAAGTTATTGCTCTCTCTGAAACTCTTGTTCTCTCTTCTCCAAATAGATGTAAGATTATCTACCTTGAAGGGTTAGGTTAAGAGTTAGAGACAATGTGGGCGCCTGGGTGACTCAGTCGGTTAAGTGTCTGCTTTCATTCAGGTCATGATCCCAGGGTTCTGGGATGGAGCCCCGCATTGGGATCCTTGCTCGGCAGGAAACCTGCTTCTCCCTCTTCTAGTCCCCCTGCTTGTGTTCCCTCTCTCTGTGTGTCTCTCTCTGTCAAATAAATAAAGAAAATCTTAAAAAAAAAAAAAAGAATTGGAGACAATGCATTTAAAATGCTGAGTTGATTCTAGGGCATTAGCGCATGGTAAGAACAGCTAACATGAAGCAAATCCACTCTGGTTCCAGGTCCCATTCTGAGACCTCTGTACGGTTTGATGCACTTCTCACAGCAACCTGTTAACGAAGACACAACTATTATCCCTGTTTCCAGGTGGGGAACTTGAGACACAGAGAGGTTAATTCATTTGCCCAAGACCCATGTCATGTCAGTGGGGTGGCCCAGATGGAACCGGGCGGCTCAGATCCCATGGCTTCCCCGAGGCACTGTGTTGGTCTGCCATGATGGGTTTTCCAGCCCTGAACTCTGCTGAGGGAAGATGGTCCACATGGTGGCTGCTCACGTTCTTGGTAATGAGCGTCTTGCTAGATAAGCCAACACGTCTGTAGTGGGCAGGGCAAACCCTGGAAGTTGCTCACCCCCACTAGTCATTTCACTTCTTTGCTCATCAGACTCCAGTTCCCCTGGGGGCAGCAATGTGGTAGTTGAGACTGGTCTACACCCGCCGTGATGGCCGCGGGCCCCCTCCCAGACTCCTCTGCAGCCAGGGTGGCTGGATCATCGGGTCTTGTCAGGGTGGTAGTTTGATGGGTGCACCTGGGAGAAGTTTTCCTCTCTGAAAAACAAGAAATGGGGTTCTCCGTTACCCAAGACATCTCCATTAATAGGGTTAGTCTTCCAACGTAACCTGCAAAAGAGGGGCACCTGGATGGCTCCAGTCGGTTAAGCAACCAACTCTTGGTTTTGGCTCAGGTCATGATCTCAGAGTTCTGAGATCGAGCCCCAAGTTGGGCTCTGTGCTGGGGGTGGAGATTGCTTAAGACTATCTCCCTCTCCCTCCGACCTCCCCCCGCCACTTGTTCATTGGTGTGCGCTCGCTCTCGCTCAAATTTATCCTACAAAAGAAGTTGTGGGGATTTTTTTTTCTGTGCTCATTCTTGAGTTCTTGAGACTGAAGCCAAAGAGATGGCTTTTCCCCTAGTTTCCCTAGTTTATGTAGGCAGATACAGTAATCAGTAATTTAGGCAGACAGACCAAAGGCTTTAAATGCGAGGTGAATGTGTTTCAGTCCCGTATGGAATGCATTCATTTCCTTTCCCTGGGGGGTCGAGGACAAATTCTCTAGTGGGGTAGGGAGTGGGGAGAGTGGCTGTCACACCACCAACAGAGAAGATACAGCTGTGGGTCAAACTCTGGCCCATGGCCCGGGTTTCTTCCCCTGTGGCAATATGAGGGATTTGGTCTTTCCCATGGAAACAGAAACCACAAAATCTCTCCCTTGACCGCATGGCCCTCCTCTGTCCTTCACCTGATCTTTCTCTCTGCTCCATTCCCACTCAAGTCACGTTCTTTCCACCCCATCACCTCCCAAAGCCCGAATCAGACTCCCTCTTGCTTTCAACACCCCAGAAATGGGCTGAAAGCCAAAGACCAGCCTCCAGTGTACTAAGTCCGGTGACTACACCATGACACGGCACACCTGTCTCCCTGGCCAGGCTCACTCTCACCACCACATGCCACCTGCCCAGCTTCCCAGGGCAGTTTGCAGTCCCCTGGACGGCTCAGTTCACAGTGGTCTTTGCCCGCCATGATGGTGTCATGATCTGGGTCATCCTGTCCCTTGCTTTCCTGACAATTACTCGTCTTCCACACTTCAGCTTACTCTCCCCTTCTCCGTGACATGGTGTCTGAACCTCAGATGCCTGTACGACATCCATATTTCTTACCACTTTAAGGGGCAGCTGTCGTTCTGTCTTTTTATTTACTTTCTCCATCATTCAACTTGACTGACTGGGGGCCATAGATATTCAAAGTCACCACAGTTTGGGTCTCCAGGACCTAGCTCAGCGCCTGACACCTAGTAAGTGCATACCAAAAGTTAGATGAATGAGAAGACGAAGCCTTGCTCCCAAAGAGCTTGGAATAAACTTGAGAGGTAAACATGGAAAACAAAACAAAACAAAACAAAACACAACCAAAAGGAATAAGAATATAAGTCAGGGGGAGTGAATGGTCCAGAGTTTCTGGCAAGAGAACCCTGTGAAAAGGTTTCTGCCACTGCCCGACAAGAGATGAGGAACATCAGAGACTGGGAACACAGAGGGAGACAGCGGGGGAAACTCCAGCCACTCAAGCATTCAACAGTCTTTTATTGAGCCCCTACTGTGCGCCAGGCTCTGAGGACAGAGCAGTGAACAAAACAGATTGAAATCTCAGTTCTTTGGTGCTTACATTTCCAGCTGGGGGTGAGGGTGGGGAGAGAGATGGCTAACTAAAACGTATAATGGACCAGGCAGTGCTAAGTGACAGACAGGGAGAGGATGAGGCAGGCAGGGGGACCGCTCACTGCACCAATCTTAAGTGTCCCGCTCTGTGGAATTTGAAGCGAATCCTTTCAACCCTCGTACCTGCCCCAGCTCTTCTAGGAGCCTTTCTTACAGGGACGTCTCTGTCATTTGAAGAGACTCGAGAGCACGGAAGCTGCTCTCCTTCTGCTTGGCCCAACTCCTCTGTGTCATTCCCAAGCCCCTCATGTGGGGCAGCCTTCCGTACTCGGTCAGAAGCTCCCTGCGGACAGGGGCCACATCCTAAACTTCTGTCTCTGCCCTTCTGCAGCAGCCTACTCAGTTCCTATTAGATAGTCAATAAATACTTGTTAATTTGATTGATTGCACAATTCATAAATAAAATTGCAAGTGAAACCTCCAGTTAAGGTCTCTTAAGGAGTTTTCAAGGCTGATTACTAAACACTCTGCAAAGGGGAAAACATCTTTAGAAGAGAAATTAGGGTACTCGTTTTTCTGGCTACGATGATAACAATCCGAAGTCTGCGCATACGACCCTCCCTCCGAGGACACTGGGATCCAGACAAGAAAACGATTTGCCCAGGATCCCACAGTAAGGCTTCCCTCCGACTCAATTTTCTTATCTGTGCAATGGGCTGATCTACCACCTAAATCCCTCATTTGAAAAGCAGCCGTGTGGATGAATTAAGGTGTGGAGGAATCCAGTCTGGTGGGACTGTGCATTTCCCGTCGATCACTCCTCCCCTTCTCTCCAGGGGAGGCCGAGGGCTCCCTTCCCACGGCCCATTCCCTGATGCTTATCCTCCTCCTCCCTCGTGGAAAAAGGAATCTCACTAGGTAGGAAGTACCTGCCTGTTGGAGGGGAGCGGCAGGCTCGTACCCCGTGCACCAGCTCTGCGTGCTTAGCAGCTTGCCAATTTTTAATTTAATCTCGTGCCACCCTTGTTAGCATCTGGTTATTATTAGACCATAACCACAATAATAAGTATTCCCGTTGTATCTTCCATTTGTGGAGTGCTTTGCAATCCCTTTTATTAGTTAGTTGCAGCTTGGTTGTCCCGGAAACCAATATACACACGAACAGGAAGAAAAATGGGAAGGGGGCTAGGGTAAAAGCATCTACCCGGCAGCTCAATTTGTCTTTGACCAGCAGGACGCCAGTGTTCCCTCAGGGGCACTTGGGGAAGTTAGACTGAGGTAACCCTTTAGCAAGAAGAAAAAACTGGTGCCCAGCCTGGACACCTCTATTCAGTGGGAACCCTGAAATGTGTCTGCGGGTGACCTGGCTCCTGCTGTCCGGCCAGTTATCAACAGAGCCAGCCCAGGGTTTGGGGCGCAGAGAGAGGCTGCTCTTTGTCTTGCATCTGGGGCGACATCTGAAGAAATCGCCTTGTACATAAGCAAATGTACGACTCTCTCTCTGGGAGATCAGTCAATTACAGCAAATTGAGCTATTTCATTTCGGCTTGCAAATGGCTTTCAGTTACACAAGTAGACACATTAATCTAATAACTAATGATCATATATTTCACTAATCATACAGCCCTGCATGTGGTATAATATCTAATTATATTTAATATTAAGACATCTTCACTTGTGCATTTTTACCAACTGTCTAGCTCAGGGAGCCATGCAGGAGCAGAGTGGCAAAAGGGGCGGGAGCGGGTCCCAGGTGGAGAAGAGCCGGCAGGCAGAGGGATGGTCAGGGTCTGGGAGGCCAAGGGCTGCCCCCTGGAGGAGGGGTCTTCTTGGAAGGGCGGGAGGGGGATTTTTGTCGAATCAGGTGCCAAGGCTAACACATGGGAAGCTTTTGTGATAACACCACCCCCTGTGGACAGACCAGGTGGGAGAAAAAAAAAACCCCAAACCCTTGCTTGGAGGTGGCGTGGTCTGTTGCCAGGGTGCCCACTTAGGTCTGAGCCAGCTGGGTACACGCTGATTTTAGCCCCTACTTGCGCTCTCTCCACCAGGCCCCCCGGGTGCCAGCCACTCTCCACATAGATCCTGGGGTGGGGGGAGGGCTGTCCTGGAAGAGCCCTTTTCCTCAGGGAAACTGAAAACAGCCTCCGCCCCGCCCCCTGCAGGCCAACTCAGGCACCCCCCCTCTCTTCTGAAAGCTAACACCGCACATATCAAGGGATGTTGAATGGGGCTGGGGGTTGGGGTTTCCTGCAGGGCAGAAGGGGCAAGTGTAGGGGAAGAGGTGAGATTAAGGTAGGAAAGCCTGTGAGTCCTTCTGGGCTGAGTGAGTGTGTTGAAACTTAGCCCTCAGCTGTCACCTCTTCTACCTCTGGCTGCATCCCTGGAACACTGGTTATTATGGGCTACATGGTTGTGTCCCCTCAGATTCATAAGTTGAGCTTCTCATCTTCAGTGTGAGAGTACTTGAAGGTATTTGAAGGGACCTTTGGGGGGTAATTGAGCTTAGATGAATTGTGAGGGTGGGGTCCCCATGGTGTGATTAGTGCCCTTAGAAGAAGCAGAAGAGAGAGAGGGACCCCTGTGCACATGGCTGCACCAAGGAAAGGCCCTGTGAACACACGAGAAACACAGTGATAAAGTAATCATCTACAAGCCAGGGAGAGGGGCTCACCAGGAACCAAATACACCAGCACCTTGAGCTTGGACTTCCTAGCCTCCAGAATTAAGAGAAATAAACACCTGTTGTTTAAGCCCTACCGTCTATGGTATTTTGTTGTGGCAAAAGATGAAGTCACTGGCCATCTACTGGTGATCGCAGCGGCTCTGGGGCCACTGTCCTGAGGACAGCTCTGGTCACCTGTGCCATCGTTTGGTTAGGAACCACCTGGGATAGCTGAAAATGCAGCCGTCCTCTGCTCTGAGACTGACCGTGGGCTGTTCTTTCCATGCTCGAGGGTGTGAGGAGGGTCAATCAGGTACGAGACCGAGTCCCATCTTGGGCCCAGACTGACTCCATCAAATTTTAAAAAAGGAACACAAAGTGAGACTGTAACCCCAGTTCACAGTCTTTAAAAAACAAGGGGACCCAGAAACCCACTTCTTTGCACCACCAGGTGTCACCAGGGCAGCAGCGACTGCCTGTCGCTGGGGGCCAGCTCCCATCTCTTCCCTTCTGCCCGGTGCTCTCCCTTGGTGCTTGATATTCACACCCTCTTTCGCTTCCTCTGCAGGGGTCTGGACAGGAAGGGGGTGGTTAGGAGATTGTTCCAGGTACAAGTGTTGTGCTTTCGTGCTCAGTTTCCTTGAGGGCTTTTACTGTTTCCTGCAATCCCTAGTTTCCAGCTAGGCAGGAAGTGGTGAGAGGAGGGAAGCTAGGAAGCAGGTGGTAAGTGGGAAGATGAGGACCAGCAACAGAAAGACCCAGATGTTCCAGTCTACTGAGATGAACAGGGCTGGGGTCCATGGAGAGAAGGAAGACCAGCCTTGGAAGGTGCCAACCCTAGAACATGGTGGTTGCCCTCCACCCCAGGAGCAGGGCTCACTCTCCACCCCAGGAGAGTGCTAGCTCTGTTTTCAAACCTTCAGCCAGGACTTGGTCATCGGAGTCTGAATTTTGCTCACACCCATGCCTTTTCCTGTGATCCTGGACACATCGCCTCCTGCCTTTGAACGTCAGGTCAAGTCTTAAGTATAAAACGAGAGGTGGGGCATGACACAGGTGAAAATCGAATGATTAGTGAAGTGCCAGGAATCCTAGCTCTAATCTTACTCCTGGCTCTGAGGTCCTGGGCAGATCACTTTCCCACCCTGAGCATTAGCTGTCTGGAAAATTGTGGTGTTGGACCGGCTCAGTGGTAGTCAAACTGTGCTCATTGCTGTTCCAACGGACCTACCGCAAGTGGGAGGTGAGAGAGAGACAAAGGCTGGATTGACGGGTCCTGGCCATCCAGCAACCCTGCCAGTCTCTGTTTTGCTCATTGAGGGGTGGGGGGGGACCACACGAGATGTGTTTGGCACTATAGCTCTGCAGCTTGGACAGGTCTGGACAGCTCTCCATCAGGGTCCTCCTTGGTGCTGACCTGCTTGCTTGAGCCTCTGGTTTTCAGGAAAGTCTGTACTGAGAAACTCCCAAAATCTGTCCCCCAAAGGGAAGTGAGCCCAAGGACGGGAGAAGGAGGTTAGAGGCAGGTCAGAGTTGATAGGAGAGGTGGGAAGAAGGCTGGACTTGGGCAGGCGGGGCCAGCCCGCAGAGGCCATGCTGTGAAGTTTGAACTCCTTGGCTCTGCCCACAAGTCTGAAATGTTTGAAGCCGAGAGGCACAGTCTGACTTGGAATAAAGAAAGAGAGATTTGGGCTGAGGTCATGGTCACATGACACTCCTGAACCAGCACTACCCCGAAGTGTCTGGGACACACCTCTTCCCAGCCTCCACTTCATCTTCCCCTCTGTGCCCTCCTTTGGGAGGGGACAAGGTGGAGCAAGTTTCCGTGGAAGTCAGAATTGACAGGTAAACAATGAGGTCTGGGTCCCCCCTGCAGGCTCTCTGTTCTCTGATGACACCCCCTCCCCACTTTCCCCTGAGCTTCCTACAGTGAGGACAAGGAGACCACCCCTTGGGGGCTTCCCTCCTGCTCCAATCAATTCTCCTCAATTACCAACAAATCTAAATGTGATTTATCTGTGCGAGAATCATTCCAATATCAGGCGAGAATCTATCAATAAAACCCCCTAAGGCAATCTTGCTCAGAGTTGTCAATAGAAGCTCTAAAGCACAAAGGCAGCGCGGCTAGCAATCAGAGTATTTTTGCCTCCCTCCCCCCTTTTTGGGGAGCACTTAATTAAGTCGACCAGAAGCTGTCAAAGATAATTTTCAAAGCGCATGACCTCGGCAGCTGACATTTGATAATATTACATTCCACGTTGATTGAAATTGATTTTCCCCTCTTTTTGGGGGGGATGGGGAGAAGGTGGGAGGGTGAGGTGGCAGAAGAGGGGAGGCTTGGATCCTCTGACTCTGCCTGGGACCAGCAGCCTAAGGGTTTACCCTGAGCAGACTCCTGGGCTTCCCTGCCTGCAGGGCAGACATTTTCCAGTGGACCCATCATCCAGAGCGGGTAGAGAGAGCTCCATGCAGGAGGAGAGATTCTGTTGCGCAAGAATCAGAAGCTAAAATGCATAGAGTTCCCGGTGAAGTTGGTGGTGTCCAATGGCCTGTTTGTTGGAGAGACAGCGGCACCGAGTAGGGAAAGCACAATGGGCAGTACAGATCGGCTGATCTCATTGGGTGTACATTTCACATTAGCTATCTGGTCTGTAATGGGTGCACAAGGTGGCTCACCATTTTTGGCTTTGTTGATTGGCCTACAGCTCTCTCTTCCAACTCTGAGCTCCAGAGAGCTTTAATTGATAGCTTCTATAGCATTGAGCAGATGGAGGGAATGGAGGAAGGTGCTCCAGGAGCTGAGTACAGGAGGAGACACCCTTCCTCCTCAGGGTCCAGAGCCCCAGGAGCTAAACATCAAAGAGCCATAGAAGTAATAAGAGGAGAAGAGAAGTTTAGACTCGCTGCGGTGGGAAATTGCATCCACAAAAGTCTGATCACGGTCATAAATCTTGTTTTAAAGAGGAAAAACTAAGCCAGACTATAGTCAACAGTAGTGTATCACCTAGTTGGAAGTTGTTAAAAGAGTATATCTTAGAAGTTCTCATCACAAGGATAGCACAAAATGTGTAGCTCTAGGAGGTGGTAGATGTTAGCTAACTTGTGGCAATCATTTGTCAATATATGCTTCGATCAAATCATGTTGTACCTTAAATTTATACAATGTTCTATGTCAATTAGTTCTCAAAAAACTGGGCAAAAACCCCTAAGCCATTGAAAGTGTTGTGCCTGGAGTTCAAAGGCATTGTGGAGTGTGGGACCACCAGCTGTGTGGCTGTGAGCAAGGCGTGTCACCTTTCTAAGAACCAAGGTCCCTCATCTGCACAAGGGGCTGCAGAGGGGGTTGGTGGACTAAAGCAGCTATATGTCAAAGTACACAGTCTGACGGTAACTTCCTCTCTTCCCTCCCCCCCAGGGATGACTTTTTATATGAGCATGTCCTTTCCCTGGGACTTGCTTCCCTAGGAGTAAGGATGAAGGTGGATACACTTTCATGGTGAAGGAAGAAAACAGTACCTCACATGGTCTAATGGAGCAGATACAATAATTTGGTTAACTTTCAGTTGCATGATATGATTCAAATCTTATCAAAATTGTATGTTTTCTAAATGTACTTTTTATCTGAATAAACCCCACTCCGTGGATAAACATCTGATCTCTATATTATGCAAAGTCCATGTATGTTGTTTCCAGATAAAGGGGCTTGGTGATGCTACAGTAAGGAACAGTTCTCCAAACACTCAGCATATTTCCTATTCAGTGATAGATGCATCAGGGGTTCCCCAGGGGGCTCTGTGCTTTACTATCATACAGGACCCCCAACTTAGGGAGTGTCTGTCTCAACCTATGCATGATTGTTAAGGTGGGAAAAAGAGAGCCAGTGAATCACATTCTGGCTTTTCAATCTACTATCCAGAAGTGACACCTGTTACTGTTTCTCACAAATCATTGGCCAAAGAAATCATAGGATGATGCTGACATCCAGGTGGCAAGCAAGGGTTATCCCAACAAGAACCAAACATTAGATAAAATCCCAATGGCAACCACAGGGTACATAATGGTTGTATGTAATGGTCATACTTGGAAGCATAATTTCAACCTTGTAGAGATTCTGAAATCTTGGTCAGAGCCTGGGAGGAAGTGTGAACTGTCTTTAAGCCTCTTCTCTTCGACTTCCCCCCCCCCCCAGATTTATTTATTTATTTGAGAGAGAGAAAGAGAGTGCACATGCATGCACAAGCAGGTGGCAGGGACAGAGGAAGAAGAATAAGCAGACTCCCTGCTGAGCAGGGGAGCCACTCATGGGGCTCGATCCTAGGACTCTGGGATCATGACCTGAGCTGAAGGCAGATGCTTAACCAACTGAGCCACCCAGGAACCCTTGACTTTTAACACATATAGCTCTTACAACAGGCAGCAGAAGATTTTGATACCATGTGTCAGTTCCCATTGACTCGCTCCAATTTTACCTGCAACTGTGAAGGAAGGGGCAGTTCTAGAAAACTCTCTAGATGAGTTCAGACACACACTGTCCAAGGTCCATTTAAAGGGCATGTTCATTTCCATCCCAGGGCCTTCTCCAGAAGGAACTTGCTTAACCAATGAGCAAGTGCATCTCAGAAGGCAAAGACATCTTTGCTTGCGAGTGGCAATAGGGGATGGGAGACACTATACAAACTTTCCAAACTCCCATCCTTCAGACAACTTCAAATGGAATTCTCTCTCATTTTCAAAGGTCCTGTGGACAAGAGCACCCACTGCCTACAGCTGCAACCTTGACGGTTCTTCCGTTGGTTTTTTCTCCTTCTCCACCACATTCTTCCTGACCCTTCACTCTTTTATGAGGTTACCTTCCAAATAAATGACCTGCATCCAAGTTCTTGTCTCAGACTCTGCTTCTGGGAGAACATTACCTAGGATTCAAGCCTTTACAGAGGAGGGCATTGTATCTATCTGTTCAAAACTTTTAGGGGATGAAGCAGCATTGTAGGAAAATGGAAGAGAAAAGAGAATTAACTTAGGTCTGTATTGAAGTAAGTTTACCTTTGCTGAGGTCAACAGAAAGACTGCAAAGGGAAAATGAGGATCTTCAACGGAGATTAAGATTGCAAAGAAAGCCCACGATTACACGCAAGCAGTCTGGGAGTTTGCTGAAATTAGCGTCCCAATTCACTTGAATGTTATTAGGAAAACTCGGGATCAACCTATCCCTTTCCATGCCCTGAAGACTGTGGAAGAGAAAGGTCTTTGCCCAGGAACTTAACTGCCTTGGCCCTTACAGGTGATCTTTTCTGGGCTTGGAGGAGACTCTGGACAGTGCAAAGGGGGACTGGGGCAGAGTTTGGGTGATAAAGGATAGCAGAACTACTCTGCATAAGGAAATTGGAGAAACTGGTTTTTTGTTCCCTAGACAGAAGGGTAAGAGACTTTGACCAGGTAGGAAGGGCAGAGCATAGGTTAGTGCAGAGCCCAAGCTGGAGAGAAGGCTTAGGTCCTCTTATATTTATTATTATCTTCTTAGCGAACTAGAATGTCTAATCTGATTTCTGACTGGCTTGTTGTGGTAGAAATCTCTCCGCTTCTTCAAATACTTAGTGAAGCTCACAGCATACCAAATGCCTGTGTGCTGGTGTGTCTGGAAATTAATGGAAATTTTAGTCTGAGTCCTGAGCCAGGTAAACACTGAGCGCAGTGGAGATAGTAAGTTCAGGGAAGAAAGATACTCTCCAAATGCAACTAGTTCTGGGGTTTAAGGGCCCAGGGATGGGGTTTTTGGAAATCTTGAGGAAGGCTTTGGATTTACCCAAATCTATGAAAGAGTGGCTTGGGTCAGTCTTACCTAAACGCTAAAGTGTGTGGGGACCCAACTGATTCCTCAGTTTCTGAACACATGAGGACAGAAATTATTAACCTAATTCGAAGATAAGGAAATGGGGCTCAGCTCAGTCACATGAATTCTGCACTTAGTCTTCTCTCCTTAAAGAATATTTTGTTGTGTGCCTGTTGGTTGGGAGGCTAAGACTGTAGGTGACTTTCCAGAAACATTCACGCCTTGATGGCTGCCCTCAAGGAATTTCTAACGAGCTACAGCAAAGCCAAAATTGGGTTCCGTCATTTGGAGAACCCTTGGCCTTCACTGTCTGTTGCTTCTACCTTGCCTGTATTCTCCAAGAATCAGGCGATGAAGATCAGCCACCTCCAGATCCCAAAATGGGTCCCCAGCTACACTGGGTGAGCGAGGCTGGTGGCTTATAATCACTGTCCCCATTCAACTTCTTGGTGATGTGGCCATTGCTAGATTAATGTAACCCATCAGCCTGCATTGGGTAAAGAGATTCCAGAAGCTGAGACTGATGGGGGCTGATTCCAGCAGCTTTCGGGATGCTGATCACTTTTGGGCAACTATGTTAACTATTTCAACATCCACTTCCTTCGTTAGTCGGCCTATCAATCAGAAGCAGCATTTTGGGGTTCCTACTCCATGGATAGGACTCTCTGTTGTCCACTCCAATAAAGATCTGAGTCTGTGTTGACAGTCACGAGCCAAATAGGGCATTAGAATGGAATAATGGAGAGCAGAGAAATGCATTCTGGTGGCAGAGCTGCTGTTTCAAGCCTCTCTCTCACTATCATTTGAAACAGCAAACTTGGACCAACGCCGCGTCTCCACATGAAGTGTCTTCCTACCTTCTTGTTTTCTCTCAAAATCTTTTTCATTCTAAAGGGCCTGGGGCATGTCCCCTCCCTCAGGAAGGTCTCCCTGATGCTCTAGTCCTTATTATTCTCTCTGTGTGTAAGTTACTAAACTGTTATTTCTGTCTGGAGTCGTGTTCTTGGAACATTGACCCTGGGAGTTGTTAATAGATGTTAATGTAAAAAATTATTTCATTCTCAGATACATTTGGGAAACACCAGGCTTAATAGTTAAGTGAGTTTCTTTACAGCAGGATGACTCAGAGCCTTTAATAATGAGGGTGACCGTATAATTTATGATGCAACTGAGGACACTTAGAGAGTAGAAGGGGTACCATTATTAATGACTCAAGACAGTTGGTGCAAAATGGAATTGTACTGAGCCAACCAGAATATCTGGTCAACCTAATTAAAAATCTCTCCAAGTGGTGTTTACAGAATGTCTCAGAACAAGGAGTCCTTTGGTTAAGGAGTGTATCTCAGGGTTGGTATTGTGTGGGTCACACTTCGGGAAATGCTGGTATGCTATGTAACCCAATCACATAGGAGCTTCCTAAAAGCAGGGTCTGTGTCATGTTCATATTTTTCCCCCCTTGGCACCTAATGCAATTAGCATAGGCTCAATAAAATGCTGACTGAAAATTAAAGTAGCAGGAAAATTGCTTTTATTTTCCTTGGGCATCTTCAGTAAGAGGTTATTCTAATGGGTTTTGATACAGGTGTTTTTTTGTTTGTTTTGTTTTGTTTTCTGAGTCTGGGATTCTCCAGAGAAATGGAACCAATAGTATGTGTGTGTGTGTGTGTGTGTGTGTGTGTAAAGATAGATGATAGATAGATATTGCTTTATTTTGAGGAGTTGGCTCATGCTATTGTGGAAGCTTGGTAAGTCCCAGACTCTGCAGGGCAGGCCAGGAAGCAGGAGGCCCAGAGAAGAGTTGTAGTCCAAGCCCAAAGGTCATCTACAGGCAAAATTTCTTCTTGCTTGGGAAAGCTTAGTTTTTTGTTCTGTTCAGCACTTCAACTGATTGGATGAGGCCTACCCCCATTATAGAGAATAATCTGCTTTATTTAAGTCTACTGATTTAAACATTAATCTCATCCAAAAAAAAAATTATCACAAAAACACCCAGAATAATATTTTACAAAATATTTGGGCACTGGGGTCTAGCCAAGTTGACACATGAAATTAAGTATCATAATACATATGGAAGCACACTTACATCTAGCTGGGGATGTGTTTAAAGCAAGGGACCCAACCCTAGCCTCCAGGGAGCCACAGGTGTCTGAACATGCATGGTGGGCTATGGTGGGGTCAGCAGGACTTGAATTGAGTAAGGGAAAAGGTTGGGATGGTTACAAAGCAGGTGTCTGTCCCACTGATTCATGCCTGATTATATTGAGAGGAAAAGAGTAGAGCTATCGCCATGAGGGTCTTGATGAAAAGCCTGGGCCCTCATGGGGCTGCTGGGTTTCCAAGTGACAAACTGAAACTCAGAAGTGGGGGTAGCAGCCCTCTTCCACTTAAGCATGGAACAGAGAGTGACCTTGACAGGGCCAGGTTTGGGGGGCTGCAGCACTGAGCCTGAATTTCATATAATCTTAATAGAACCCTGCCAGGTTCTGTTGTAAAAGAGGGAAGACTCAGCTGCCATAGGACCTCTCTTCTCTTTTTTTGTGCTGTTTCCCCCTCCCTTTCCTCTGGCCTGAACCTTGGATGTGATGCCCTCAAGTGGAGCAGCCAACTTGTAATTTCAAGACCCAAAGTCACATGAGAAGGACGGTGGGCCAGGAAAGGAGAAAGAGGCTATTGCTTGAGTACCACAGGACTCTGTTCTACAAGAAAAATAACATTTTACTTCATTAAGCACTTATTCATACTGTCTAATCTGTAACACACCACCCTATGACTCTGGGGCTTAAAACAGCCACATCAGCCATTTTTTTCATGAATCTGCAATCTGGGTGCATAGGCTAGCCCATCTCCTCTCTACCTGGGTCCAGTCGAGGCAGTTGAAAGGGTACGGGGTTGGAGTTACCTGAAGATTTGCTTATTCACAGGTCTAGTGGTTGATGATGACAGATGACCAATGTCTTAGTTGGCTTCAGCTAGAATATTTACATGTGGCTTCTCTTTGTGGCTTGTGAGTTCCTCCCAGCATGGTGGGTGGGCTTCAAGGTCAAGCAACCCAAGAAAGGCAAACTCAGCTTATCTTTTATGACCTAGCCTTGGCTGTTGTAGTGGTGCTTCCACTGCATTCTGTTCATTCATTGAGGTAGCCACAGAGGCCAGTCCAATTGCAAGGAGAGGGGAAGCAGACTCCATCTCTTTATGAGATAGAAACATGTAGGACTGGACACGTGACTGTGGTCACTTTTATAAAATAGGATCAGCCACAGCACTCTTGCCAGGTTTTGAGTGACCTAACTGCTAGAGAGGGATCACTGCCATGTGGCCACTTCTCCCTCCCCTCCAAGGCTCTGGGCTATTTCACATCGTCTTGCAAAGCTATTACATTGTGATTCCACCACTAGGGGGATGACCCATCTTGAGGTGGAAGATGCTTTCCAAATTGCATTCAGTCAAGGAGCATCTTAACATTCTGTTCGATCACCTACAATGTTTTGTGACAGATAGAAAAGAAGTTGTGACTCTTCCAGGTGTTCCCTGTCTTGTTAGAGTAAGCTTATTTAAACACATGGTGCAACTAGCCAATGATGACGCAATGGTAAGACTATTTCTGGAAAGGGTGATGCAGGCCAAGTGTTGTAAATGATGAACTGATGCGACAGTCGGTGTGGCTTGAGGCTAGCCAGGGACAGCCCTGTGGCGCATATGGGATGGGGGAATGAGTGGGAGACTTTCTAGGCAAGAGACTCAACACGAGCCCAGCATAGCAGTGGGAGCCCAGCTCCATGAGCTTCGTGTGTTCATGGACGTGGAGGCAATGGGGCTCTTTGGACTAAGAATCATACAGCAGAGTAGGGAGATTGGCTGGAGGTGGAGTGGGCGTGGGAGGAGGACAGACGTGCGGGCAGGAATTTCTTGTGGCATCAGACAACCAAAGACCTTCTCTCTGGTTCCTTTCTAGAGGGATAAGGAGGTTGGCACGAGGAGTTTCCTTTCTCCTTGTGACAAGGAAAACCACCTTACAGATTTATTCAAGTCACATTTATAGAACACATCATACGTTCTAGGTAATGAGGGTACCAGAATTAATTGTGAAACAGCCCTGCTCATAGGACCTTCCAGTCCACGGGGGGCACACAACAGTAACTGGGCTTTTAGCATGACATGATGGTGTGGGAGGTGAAATGGTGAAGCAGGTACAAAGTGGAGACAGAAGGACATGAGGGGAGCACTTACTGCAGCCGGGAATCTGGTGCCAGCGCTGAGGAAGGTGTCCCAGGGGAGGGGGTTTCTAAGTCAGTGTAAGTCAGTGCTCTGAGAGAGTGGACTGTACCCTTCCCTCTAGCTCTTTGCTGGCTAATGAGCTGGCAGAGCAGGAGGCTGGCTGGGGGAATAGGAAGATTCCTGCAAGTCTGTGAGTTGGGAGGCCCAGGGCTTTAGTTGAATTTTTCTCTCTATCAGCTGTGTGACCCCAGGAAAATTGCTTTTCCTCTCTGGGCTTCGAATGGCCTCGGCTATAAAATGATGAGGGTGGCCAACGACCTCTAAGGTCTCTTCTGGCTCAAAAATTCTGTGACTGTCAGAAGTCGCTTCCTCTGAAAGGGATTTATGTGGAGGTGCTTAAGGAATGCATATGTTTAGTTAATTCAGCTCAGCTTCATATGTACAAATTACAGCTACCCCAAGAGAGACAGGGTTCTATTAAAAGCCTGGCATTCGTTTTGATCCCACTTAAAATACTGCGGGAAACATCGGCAATGCGCACGAAACCTCCTCTCACTCATACCCCAGACAGATGACAAAGTGATAAGCAGAGCTAATTCCCTGGGGCGATATTTCTTCCCAAAGCATAGATATGGGTGAATTATTGCCATTCTTAATTGCCTAATGATTTTTTTCCCCTTTCATGTAATCTTTTCGGGGGGTTGTATTTTTACCATCTTGCAAATTCATATTGGCAGAGTGATATACATTGTCGAATAAAACACAGTGGCTAATCCATCAAAAATCAGGCTGCAGTTGCCTTGAGTTTTTTGGAGGGAGACTGTAAAAGCGGGGGAGGAGAGGGGGAGAGGGAAGGTGCTTCAGTGAGGTAGGCGGTCGCTTTCCTGATGGTGGATCAGTGGTTCTCAGGGCTGACCCGGAGATGGGCTGAGCATTCCAATTTACTCCAGACTCCTTTCCTTCTGGGTTCGAGTTTTGGCTCTTCGGGGTGTTTGCCTTATTAGCCACAGCTGTCTGGGGAACTCAGAAGGCAATTAGACCAGGGAGTGAGCCGTTTAGGGGATTGGTAATGGAATGTGGATTCTTTTCTCCCTAACTTAATTGTTTGCATCTGACCAGAAATCATTACCAGCTGATGGCTGCTTGGTGGCAGATGTGAACTCCAGTGGTGACCCAGTGGAGTTCTTAGCACTTGATGGGAGCGGGTTCTTGGGAGGGACCTAACAGAGAGAGGGGTTCTTTTGCTCTTTTGATGGTGAGGGGGATCTGCCCTGGACTTGGGTTTCCTGTGAGAGGTGATTTTGCTACCACGTTGCCTCTTGTCCAGTTTCGGGGATGTGAGGACCAACCCCAATGGCTGAAAGAATTGGCGATGCCCTGCCCACGAGTCCCTGATGGGCTCTAAACAGTTCTAGCCATCAAGGCACATGAGGGTTAGAGGGGGATCTTTGTAGCCTGCCTTTGCTCAAGGCTCCACTCCAGACAAAGCAGATCTGAATTTCTGGGGATGGGACCTGGGTATCAGTATTTGCAAAGCTGGATGTTGCCAATGTACAGCTAAGGTGAGAGCCATCTTTAAAGGAAAGTTTCACCTTCTCTCACTTGGAAACAAGGATCTTGAATTGCTTGATCAAGGCAGGTGTCGGTGAAGGAAATAGGAAGAAAAGTCAGGAGAGTGGGGTCCCCTGAAAGCAACATCCTCAACAAGTATTTATAGAGACCTACTATGTGCCAGGCACTGACCTAGGGCTGCTGGGGCCACAGCTGGAATGAGAGTCTCTGAGCTCACAGTTCCCTTGGAGGATGCTGGGAGCGTGGTCCCAGTGGCCAGCATGCAGGGTGCCAAGCGAGCACAAAGAAGTTTCCAGTTATAGGAGAAGAAAACCCAAAATCTAAAGGCTGAGGAAGGATAGGGTGAATGAGAGGGAATTCGGATTGGTCTAGGCCAGTGTTGTCTAATTAAATAGAAAGTATTATTAAACAAATAATATAAAATATAATGTAAGTTACATATGTCGTTTCAAATTTTCTAGTAGCACTATTAAGAAAGAGTAAAGAGAAACAAGCAAAATTAATTTTCATAGTATATTTTATTTAACTCCAGTGTGTCCAAAATATTATCATTTTAACATGTAATCAATCTAAAAGTCACTAACGAGTTGTTTTCCGTGTTCTCGTACTAAGTCTTCAAATTCCAGTGTGTTTTTTATACTCGCTGCATATCTCAACTGGGACTAGCCACATTACAAATGTTCAGTAGCTGGAAGGTACTGATTTTTGGCATTGAGTGGTCAGTGCTGCTTTAGGGAAAGGGAATAGCACGTTGGCTGTGGTATGTCAAGGAGGTTGGGAGGTCCGGTGTGGTGAGCACAGAGTGAAGGGCGTGTCAGGCGTGTTCTGGATGGCTGAAGAGTTTTCAGGTCAAGTGCAAAGTGCAAAATGAAAATGTAGAGCTCCTTATAAAAAACTATAAGAAATTTAAGATGGAGATAGCAGAACATTACACAGGAAGAGGGCAGGACCCAGGCAACTACACAAGTCAGGCCCTCGGAAGCTGGTCCTGGGTGTAGCAGGCACAGAGATTGCTAACCGCTAGTCCCTCCACCTCCTCCCTTGCACATGGAGACCCCATCTTCATCCAGGATTCCTCTTCCCAAGTGCTTTAGGGAAGACCACCCCTCCTCAGTGGAAAGGAAATGTAGATTACCTTAAAGTCCATCTAAGCCATTTCATTCCCTTTGCTTGTGCCTGGTCTAGAAGGTCCGTGTGATACAACAGAAGAAGCTTGCTAAGGCTTCTTGGAAAGATTAACCTCCCTAAGGTAGCAACTGTGAGAAGAACCTGTCCTGCCAGATGCTGCCTGTGGTTACAAAAGGACCTGAAGTTCAAGCTACCACAGGCTTCACGTGACTCAGAGGGAATATTCCAGAAGCTTCAGAGAGACCTGATTTTGCTAAACCATGGAACGGGCCAACTTTGGAGCATCGCTGCCACTGAACTTCTTTTGAGGTGAGTCAGTAAATGTCATCGTTGAGGCCACTTCTGGATAGGCAGCCCAGAACCTCCTCATGGACACAGTGCAAGGAGAGGACATAAGAAGGCGAGTTATGGGGGTGTCTGGGTGGCTCAGTCAGTTAAGTGTATGACTCTTGATTTTGGCTCAGATCATGATCTCAGGGTCCTGGGATGGAGCCCTAGGTCAGGCTCCACATTTAGCAGGGAGCTTCCTGGAGGATTCCTTCCCACTTCCTCTCCCTTCCCCTGGCTCACATGCTCTTTCTCTCTCCCTCTCTAAACTAAATAAAATCTTAAAAAAAAAGCTAGCTATGAAACACTTTTCCCCCCTTTCTTTTCCTTCCTTCCTTCCTTCTTCTCTCTCTCTCTTTCTCTCTCTCTCTCTTTTCTTCTGCTACTTTTTGTCAGCATTGATGTTCAGCAACTGAAATATTTGGGACCAGGGTCCTGCCTCAGAGGAACATCTATTGGGTACCACCACCCCAGAAGAAATATATAATACATGGGAGGCATAAAATACGTGTTCATGTTTCCTCTTGTTTCTTTTGGGGTTGTTTCATGGTAGGATCGAAGGAAATAGTCAAGGTACATAGAGGTCTGTTTGAATTAAGAACTCAACGACTGATTTTGCTGGTCAGAGTAGTAGGCTTCCAGTGGGTAGGAATCCTTATTGAATTCAACACAACTGAACAAGGACTTATTGAACATTATTGAGTACTTATTATACACTACATATAGTTGAGAAATTGACCATACTGTGCTCCCGGGAGCGCACAGCTTCAAAGCCAGCTGCTGGCAGAAGGCTTGAACATGCCCATCATAAAAGAAGAAATCTGCTTGGCCAATAATCAAACATTGAGATGTTCCAATGTGTTAGGAATTCAGGCAATGAAGACTAACGTCTTCACGAGATACCATGGCACACTCATCGTCTCAGCGAAAATTCAGTCTGAAAAAAGAAGTGTGGGAAAAGATAAGTAGCAGGGAAACTGGTGGGAGCATAAAAGTATTACAAATGATTTGTAGAAAAATTTGGCATTATCCAGTCAAGTTAAAGCTAATTCCTGCTACTTGGTAGTTTTGTTCTTGGGAAAATGCACTTGAGGAATTCTATCCAAAAATGCTCCAATATCAGCCCAGTCCTGGAAACAACCCGAGTGTCCGTCAGCACCAGGATGGATACAAAGTTCGTGATCTGCCAGAACCATGGAATATTAGATAGCAGTGGGAACCAGCTGACAACCTCTTGGATAGATCCGATTCCCTGTTTGGGTCTGACTACTTCACAGTCGTGGTCTGAGGCCAGTAACCTTTTTGAGTCTCAGTTTTTTCACCTGGGGAGCAGTAGTGGTCACACCCACTTTACAGTGTTGGTGTGAGTTCGTTAGATGAGCATGTCACTGTATCACTGACCGTGAGCCTCGCCGTGGAGCTAGCAGACAGAATAATACTGCGGTCTCTACCTGGCAACCTTCTCCCTCAGACTCAGGGAAGGCTGGGAATAAGCCTCCACCAGTGAGGCTGGAGGATCCCCCGTGTAGATGCTCTAAGGATGCTCAGAGCAGACTGGTGGTTGGGCACACTGTGGACAGACAGGGACGGAGCCGGAAGGAACGGGAATTCAGTGGGAATCCAGGAGAGACAAGGAGAAAAATGAAAGTTGAAGCAGCTCCTTGTTCAGAGAGGAAGTCCAAACAGGGTCCTGATGGGGCTTGTCCCGCTGAGTCCTGACCTCCTGGATGCCTCCAGGTCCCCACCCTGGGGAGAATGTGTGAGGCCGTGACCTAGACAGTGCAGAGCAGACATCGAAGACATCAGGTGCGTGCTGGGCTGTCCCAGAAATTCCTCCTTTGAGCAGAAAAGGAAGAGATGGGTTTGAGTCTTTGGGAAATGGGAGCAGGGGTTGGCAGAGAAAATCAGATCCACCTGGGCAGGTGGGAAGCAGGGCAGGGGTGGGTGGAGGGGAACCTCAGACCCCCCACGGGCTGGGATGCAGGGTGCTCACTCCAAAAGCCGCTGCTCTGCATCCTCCAACCACAAGCAGCTGGTCCTCAGGAAAAGTGGACGGCAGAACCGGGATGTCAGTGGCTTCTGAAGGCCTGAACTGCTACTCCGTGGACAGTGGGAAGTCTGAAACCGCCCCCAGATTCCAGTGAATTCTGGGGGGCCTGCCTTCTGAAAGTCACCTTCAGTTTGAAGCTTTGCTTATGAGGATTTAATTCAGCTTGTAGGTCCCCCTCCTGTTTGTTTTCTCCTGCCTCTGTCTCACACCACAATGTAGAACACAGCACTTTTTCTGAATTTACAGAGAACAACCTGCGTCCAGCATTTGCGTGAATATTTGTGGCCAATTTCAGTGAAGCTTAAGGGGCTGGAAGGATGCACGTTGCAGCCCCTCTCACTGCTGGAGGCTTCCCCCCTTCTGGAAATTTCTTGACCAGGTCAGCAACAGCGGACCCCTCCCAATGTCCCTTCCAGTTTCTTGCCTATGCTTCTTGCAACATTGTCCCTCCCTTCTCGGAAGCAAAAGGAAAAGTCCTCTCATCTCCTCACAGTGCTGGCCAAATGGTTTCCACGCTTGCTCTGCCACAGAGTTGGCTAGTGCGACCGCTGTCCCTGTACGCCCGGGACCGAGGTTCGGTTCCCGGGATGCCAGACTTCAGTTTACAAACTGGGACAGTCTTGGGTAAACCAGGACCCGCTGATCACCATTGAGCAGGACTGAAACCTACGTGAAGGCTGATTTCCTCCCTGGGCTCTGGATTCCTTTGTTTGGTCTCGTTACCAATAAAGACTGAAGCTTGACAAGGAGCTCTAGCGGGACAGGGAGGAGAGGGCAGTGGAGAGGGGCATGCGGGTAGAGTCCTACAGGCCACACACGGGGTCTCCATCCAGACCGTGAGGGCGGACTGAAGCTTTCAGACGCCTCAGTTTCTTTCCAAGTTCACACTTTAAAACCCCAGTTTCCTTAGGTTTTGTTTTTTGTTTTGTTTTGTTTTCCTTTTCAATCACATAAGACTCTGGTTTACATTTCAGGAGACTATCTTGACTGCACTGAAAAACAGACCATGATTTCTCCTTTCTGAATCCATTAGTGGTTCTTAGGGAAACCAGGAAGAAAAAGACAGAGTGCCGTGCTCTGGGGGACACAGAAGAGGTAAACTCTGTCCCCTTCCAGAGTTTATAATCTGGTTAAGGAGACATACTGAACCCATGAGAGTAAAGAAAAAAATAAAACAGAACAGAACAGTGATTTTGCCTGCACCAGGATGGTGCTGGGTAGTATTCAAAGATGTGGGTTGATACAGGCTGGGGATTCTTCATTAAGGGGTTGCCCCAGAGGGAGGGCAAGCTGGGTAAATAGAGAAGAAAAAAAGGACGTTTCAGGCTGAAGGGATGAGGCCCTTGGAGAGGAAAATAGCCCTGAGTGGGCGCCTTGTCTCAACTTGTCTCTACTCGTTTGTAAGCTCCTAGGATCCAGGCACCAGCCATCCCAGCGCCCCAGCAAGAAGATCACACCGAAAACCCAAACGGCTGCTTGGAAGGCTTGGCTTCTCTCCTCCTGGGCTGTGTGGCTCCGGGTTGCCAGACACCTCTGCCGGGCATCTGTTTTCTCGTGGAAAGTGGCGACGACAGGCCTGGACATCGTGGGTCCATGTGATGCTCTGATAAAATCCCAGGTGTGAAAACATTCCCAACTCTTAAAAATTATATCAGTGGAAGATTATTATAAATCTCTACACACCCACACCCGAAACGAGGTGAACATTCCATTAGCTTCTACCAAACAGATGAGTGGATACGAGTTACCTTGTTCTTTTTTTTCTTCTTCATTTTTTTTACCCCTGCACCCAGCAATGTCAGGGACATTGGATGAACAAGTACAAAGATTCCCCCAGACCCCAAAACCTTACTTAATCTTTTAATCCCGGGGATGGAAAGCTGCAAAAACAAAAACAAAAACAAAACAAAAACCCAACCCAAACAGCCAAGGCCAGGGTGTGGGTCCTTGGGCTGTTCCCACCTCTGCCCCCACCCCCTTAATCGCCAATCTTTCCCTCCTACCTCCCCACCCCCACCCCCGTGGATTGGTGCTTTCAGAGCCTCCTAAACTCCCTTAAACCATTTGCTTGTAAACTCCTCCACTCATCAGCCCCTTGTCAGCCGCCACCGGGAGGGACACAGAGGCCTTAATTGATCAGGCAGCCGAGTAGCCTTGAGAACTTGACGGAGGTATTGACTTCCGAGGAGCCAGCTCCGCTCCGGCCTCCAGAGCTGGGAGCCTCCGAACATCAAAACTATTAACCTCTGGCCCGAGCCCTTGGCGAGGCAGCCCAGCAGCAGTAATTAGGAAGTCAATCGGAATGGCCTGTCTCACTTACACTGGCGTATGTCAATCAATAGCGGCAGTGACAGGTTCATTAGGCCCCGGCCGTGCAAGCCCAGCCAGGAACATGCTCGTAAAATACGCCAACGACTCGGGGCAGAGAGAAATCGGCTGGAAGGACTGGAGTGGATGACAATATGTATTGATTAGGGCTCCGGCGATTTATGAAGTGCTACTTGTTGGCCAACCTTTCTGACTCAGTGCTAAATTTTCCCAAGTAGTTGCAAGATGAGACCAAACATCACCCTTTTAAAAAAAAAAAAAACAGCAAGCCAACTGGTGTCTGACAGCGTGTTTTTTTTTTTTTTAGGTTAGTTACTCCTAGCAAATAATCTACCGGGGTAAAACTTCAATAGTTAGTTAAGGCTGAAGCAGTACCTTTGTCTCTGTGGCCATCAGACTTTGAAAGAAGACATCCATCTGGAGGAGAAAAAAATATGATTTGACGTGTGATTAGGTTAAGACTCTACCTTCGGAGAGACAGGGTGATTTAGGCGTTCATTTTTTCTTGGCGTTTTTAATGGCTCGTCTGGGTTGTTGCAGGGGGACGGCTGACACCTGGTTTTCAGAGCTAATTTAAGAGCTCAATAGAAGGAGGGGTTACGTGCAGAGGGATCCCTTCTGGCTCCTTCCTTCCGCATCTTCATGGATGACACGGCTTGACCACATTTGCCAGAGACCTTGCCTGTCTCTGAGTCTGCTGAATAACGGGGCACTTATTCTGAGACTCGTTCTGGGCCATGACCTTGAAAACGGCACAAGGCAGGGTAACGTGTTCACTGCTTAGCCAGACGTACGAGTCACCTCACTATTAGCCCCGGGAAATAGCCAGAGGCGTGTGGAACATCCATTGTTTCCTGCCACGCTCCTCTGTCTACAGTGATCAACGCACGTACACCTGCCCCTATGACTTTATTACCCAGTGGAGGCTTGGGGTGTCTTCCTATATGAGAAGACTCCAAAATCTCATGACACGTCCCATAGTTACTCCCCTGTGGACTGTCCCCAGAAGTACGACCATGCCACAAGATGTGTGCACACCAAAATATAGACACAGCGGTCTGAGTCAGCTCAGAAGAGCTGAATTCAGTTAACGCGTCCTTAGGAATTAGATCCCGCCCTCTCTAACTTCAGTTTCTGCATCTATAAAATAGGACCCCAAATGCTACTGCTTCTATCCAACACGGTTAGTGTGGAATAAGGATGAAATAATGGAAGAGAAACATTTTTTTTTCCGTAAAATACTACAGAAGTAGGTTTATAGAAAAGATCTCAACTGTGCTCATCCCGAGTAGAAGGGGAGGTTTCAAACGGTTACATGTGAGTTGAGATTTTTCCGCCCTAACCTCTCACCGACAAGGCCAGATCAATCAACCTGCAAACATTTATGGAGCTCTGTAAGATACTGTGGTTGATCCTCACCTACCCCCATCGCCCCGGCCGCCGTCTTCACTTACAGGAACTCACTAACGGTGGGGAAAGGGAAAATATCGGTTTTTCCCAGCTAAGTTCCAAGTCGCCTTTCTTTATGCAAAATCCATTCCTTAAGCAGGAGTTTCTTTTGTCCTGTAGGTTCCAGGAATCTGGCTTATTGATCCCTAAACTCCGCCCTGCCTCACCGTGGGCTTCCTTTAATTTCCTCTCTGGTGTTACTTTCCTTTGAAGAACTGGTTACCGTTTCCCCAGGCACCAGCCTTGTGTCCTGAACAGACAAGGAGATGGGGATGTAATTCCTTGGCAGTGTGAAAATAGAACAAAACAGCAAAAACAGCACCAAAGTACACCAAAAACCAGCACAATTCACTCAAGGCGTCCTAGCGGAGGTCGTCATTTATCTTGGGTTGTGCAGTGGGGCCAGGCCTTTTTTTTTAAAAAAAATCATCTCCTCCCTTACGGTTCTTTCCCGGGACCTGTAAAGTCTCTGGGTCTTGCTTCCCAGATCTGCTCCCCCCGTTCTGAGCCGATGGATGCCCAGACTGAGGCCAGTGATGGGACTGGGATGGAACAGCTGCGAGGGCTGGGGGTTCTCAACCCCTTCGGGGCCCGCTGTCTAATTTAGTATTTGGACGTGAGCTCCCGGGCCAGCCCCTTGGTAAGGGAGGACATCTGGTCCCCCAAGACTCTTCTCTTGTACCCAGAACTATGAGCTCTGAAAAGATCCACAGCACCCCCCACCCCGTCAAACTTGGACTATCAGTCTGTACATTTCTGTTAAAATCCGATTGTTTTTAAAGATTAGCAGGCTTGTTATCAGGATTGGTTGTATGTAGGTGAAGCTTGGCTTGTTAGACTTGTTGATTTCTGGGCCTGGTTTCACTAGGAACCTCGGCGCCCAGAGGAGGGGTTGCCTTCCCCAGGCCTGTCTACAGGACTGAGGCTTCCCACTACCCTAGCAGAGTGCCATCTCTTCTTGTTTCAAAATCTCTCCCAAGTTCCTCTTTCTGAGCCGAGTGACCTCTTGTTTATAGCCCATCGGTCAAGCCGGTGGACAGATTTGAGATAAAGGCCTCTGTGTTTATTGTACACCAGCCACCTGGCTCCCAAGGTTCACCTGCCTGTGCTATTGCTTAGGAGTATGACCCCCTCCCACAAAGGAGACCAAACATCACCCCCCGAAGGAGAGCAGGCCTTAACCACCTGAAAGCACACAGAGCAGGAAAAGATCTTTCACCAGGGGAAAAGCAGCCCTAGTGATGCTCTCTAACTTGTAACTTTTCTGAGCACTTCCATACCCTTGACTCCATACCCTCCTCCGATGGCCCTGTAAAGTGTGTCTGGCTCACGGCGTTAGCGCCATCAAAGCGGACAGTGGGGACTGATGCTCGCATTGACCGGGAGGAGTGACAGAGGAGTGCGTCTGTACGCTCGGAAGAGGCCCGCTGATCGCCACCTCCTAGCTCCGTCACCCCATCTAACAGGGCTCAGGTTTGACTTCTGCAAAATGCAGAACTGTCTTTGTCTTAAAGTGTCCTAAAGCCTCCAAAATGTGAAACCGTGAAACATGTAGAAAGTCACACTGGGCTTTCCCACGAAATTGCTTTGCTCTTTGTGTATCGTGATGGCAACATTTCAAGCGGATGGTCTCGTTATTACCTGACTCATCCCCATATCCCAGGGCCCAGCCCGAAGCTGGACACAAAGGCAAACCTGTTCATATGAACTGATCTCTATTTAGAAGGGAAGGGTGCAGGAGAGATTTTGATTGTTTTTTTGTTGTTGTTGTTAAGGTCATGCAGTATAGAATTTCTCCCGCCCCCTCAGCTACTTACAGCAGCTTTGTTGGTCCCGTGGCTCAGGTTTCATCTAGAGCCCAAGATGGGCCAGGCCTGGAGGAAGGCACCCTCTCTTCCACGAGAGCCACAGTCTTCAGTCTTCCAGGCCGTGTCTTGCCACCATCTCATTGCAAGGGAGAGATGTGCACCCTGCAAGGTGCCAGTGGGGTATGTGCATGCGTGTGTGTGTGTGCACATGTGCATTTGGAAGGGGAGTGACCTGCTGAGCCTGGGACCTCTGTGGGCAGCACTCTGCCTCAGGG